>NW_017537157.1:1268452-1453678 GCF_001853355.1 Bactrocera latifrons
TTTCATACAAACACTGGATTTTCATCGTTCAGTTTGTTTGGCAGTTATATGTTATAATGGGCGGATCTGAACAATTTCTTCGGATATTTAAGGATGTGATTGGACAACATTCCATGTCAAATTTTGTGCTGATATCTCGTCAAATAAAAAGGTTTTTCACACAAATACTGGATTTGCATCGTTCAAATAGTGAATTGTATGAGTGATTTTGACTAGAAAAATAATTAAAATTAAGCTGACAGACTAGAGTAATTGACATTTTATGTGCAACCACAGAAACGACTTACTTTACATAACTACTGGAGATAAGGAAGAATGCCTCAGCTGCACCCACTCTCACCGCACACAGGCATATAAACCTACATACGTAAGTAATATCTTCAACATTATTTTCGCTAACAAAATCGGTAAGCAGTACACAAACACAAATGCACACATTGCTACGAACATTAAAAGCAAACGTCATGAGTCAGAGCGAACTTAAGCGCAAATTAATGCCATATTAAATGGCCGATTATAAGTAAGTAGGAGCGTATGAGTGATCACATTCCGAAGATACGCATCTGCTGCACGACGTCGCGTCGTCGTGATGCTTCGAAATTATAATCGTAAAATACAAGAAGCAGCTCTTAAGCAGCTACGACAATAACATGGCATAAGCACGTGTTGAAGGGAATATTGCGGCATTAGTGTGCGCACGGTCCCGATCGATTTGCACGCTTAAGTACTCGTAGCTGCTGAAATGGCATGCGACCTGTGTGTGTGTGTGCGGCCATAAGCCAGTGTGTGCGAGGCTAAGTGCGCTAAGATGGCTTGTTGGGGAGAAATTTCGCAATTTTTGCTACTATTTATTTCTTGGCATCTTTTACGATACACACACAACAACAACAACTGGCCATAAATGCGTCGACAACTCACCAAAGTGGCGCTTCCACATTAACGCGCTCCGTTTGCCTTGACCGATATACCAATAGCAAAAATATAATATAACTGCACATATATATGTATGTATTCACATACGTATGCATATACATACACACACATATGTATGTACATCTGAATATGTGTTTGCTCATACATTTGTGGGCACTTGAACTCCAAATGTGCTCAGCACTTTCTCGTCAGCATCACGCTGTGCGATTTTCGTCTGCTTCTAATGGCACATGTCCGTGTCTGTTTGCATCTGGAAGACATGAGAGGCTGTGGTTTCTACTCTATAGTGTTTCAGCAGTTGCAATTTGACATGCGGAGTGTGTGCCATTGAAGACGTCTGGTCTGCTAGTCATAAAATGAAATTTCTATGATTGTGTAGAAATAAATATATAAATTCTTTCACTGCGCTCAGTTGTCGAAATATACGCATTTCCTTGGGTAGCTTTTGCACAAGTATTTCAATGCTGAAATGTTAAAACAATTTTCACTACACTCAACTCGTATTATATGCGCTGACCTTTGATAGCTCCTGTTGGCTTCCACTTGCAGCTTTTCTCTGTTTTATCTACTTTTATTGCACATTCATAGACTAATATACAGTATACTCGTATACATATGTATATACACAATTTTAGATATCTACTTTTAGCCACATACATAGCTACATATAAACAAGCATTATTTGAGTTGTCTGTTTATTTCACATTTGCGAAATTTAACGGACCGGAAATGCGAAATTGTATCACTCTGCCAAGACAAAAGCTTTCTTTCAATGTCATTAAATGTTTATGAACGGAACTTTAATTGTTGTTATCGTTGACATGAGTTCTGTTTCGTATGTGCAATATTCTTTCCATTTCTTAATGAAATCTCATCTTTTTTAGAGTAAAAAAGAGTCTAAAAAATCTAATCATACCGATTTTGATCGGTCAGTTTGTAAAGCAGGTATATGCTACCGAAGTCCTAACTAAAAACGTTCTTCGCAAATTGTACCGTAGTATTGAGCAATGGTACATGCCAAATTTCGACAAATAAAAAAGTTTTCTATACAAAGACTGGTCTCGGATCGCTCAGTTTATATGACAGCTATATGCTTTAGTTGTTCGATCTAAATAATTTTTTCTGAGATTTTTGCAATACATTGAGTAATTATTTGTGCCCAATTTCGTGACAATATCACGACAAATAAAAACTTTTTCCATACAAGGACTTGCGTTTGATCGGTCAGTTTGTATGGCAACCATATGCTATAGTCGTCCGATATCGGCGGTTCCGACAAATGAGCAATTTCTTGAAGTGGAAAGAATGTATGGAAAATTTCAGATCGATATCTCAAAAACTGGGGGACATATATTAGGATGTCAAAAAAGTCTTGCGGCATTTTCCCTAGTTGGCGCTGAGAGCGTGTAGTTCTAGTTTTATTCGTTGCATCGGGTCATGCTATACCTTTTTGGAAAGCTCATTTCACGCGCTAACACCTGTGTGATTGATTGTCGTTTCTTTTAAGTCGTTCGTTAGTCATAGCTTCGCAAACACGGAGCAAAATAAAGAGAAAATACGGCATATTTTACAGTACTACTAAATATAATAATAAAATTCGTGCAGTTTATGGATCCGATATAGTTTCCATTTCCACCGCACAACGATGGTTTCAACGTTTTCGTTCAGGTGTAGAGGTGGCCAAAGATGCGCCACGCTCCGGAAGGCCTAACGTCGAAAATTACAATAAAATCGCTGAATTGGTCGAAAATGACCGGCATAGCAGCAGCCGTAGCATCGGTCAAGAGCTGGGCATGAGTCATCAAACCGTTATAAAATAAAAATAATAAATAAATAAAAAATACCGCCCGATTTTTTGACAATCTAATATATTAGGTGCGGAACTAAGTATATAAAGTAGAATATATTATGGTAAGCTTTTCCAGGTAAATTTTAACCGGTTTGGCAACGTGAGTCCGAGTATTGGCACGCAACAGAATTAGAAATCTAGTGGCTTTCCTGGTAGTAAAGTCATAAGGAACCCGAGTTCTTTGTTTTTGAAT
The DNA here is from genome assembly GCF_001853355.1 of Bactrocera latifrons. Classification (NCBI taxonomy): domain Eukaryota; kingdom Metazoa; phylum Arthropoda; class Insecta; order Diptera; family Tephritidae; genus Bactrocera; species Bactrocera latifrons. The sequence continues at coordinate 1,271,428 of NW_017537157.1, forward strand.
CATTCCCAGCGTGTACAGTCGCCCTAAATGGCTTGGCGGGTGGCTCCACATGTTGAAGCAAGCTCATTCCCATCAAACAATGTGTCCAATTCACCGTCTTCGAAGGTGTTTGACCTTTCTTCACACAGACGGTCGTTAATATCGAAACTGTCGTTTTTGCAACGAATCAAACACAACCTTGCTTCGTTCGGGGCAACACCTTCGCACATTTTCTGAAGTTCCCAATGTGTTTCAGCCGCCGATTTTTTGACTGAAACAAGAAAAAAATATCTCCCACAAATGACAATTACAAGGCGAAAAATCAGACATATTCGTGTAACCAATATTATGTGACTCATAAACTAAGTCACTAATGTGGAAAAGCAGTGTCTTTTCCAAATATTTAGGTTAAGTTTATGACGTTTCGAAAATATCAAAATCGATCAAATTCTCCATTAAGATCTATACACTTTTGCACTTTAGGTCCTGTATCTCCAAAACATGCTTTTCGAACGCAGCAACGCCTTCTCAGGTGTCGAAAGAGCTTGACTTCTTAGATTATGTTTTACGAACGGGAATAAAAAGAAGTCGTTGGGTGCCAGGCAAGGACTGTACGGATGTTGACTCATCATATCGATGTTTTAAGCGCTCAAAACGCCGTTGTTTTAGTCATGTGTTTGAGTTCGCTTTGTCATGTTGAGGAGTGATCCGCCTTCGGCGCAAGGCTTTCCTTCTTCTTTTAAGACAACAAGGAAACAGATGGTTGTGTACTGTGTACTAATTGTTCTGTATTGTTCTTTTGGCTCTTTTAACATTTAGTTAGTTGATCAGCAATCTAAACGATTAGTAAATTTTTCTTGGCAAGAAGCTTCAGCGGAAGCCACTATTCACAATATAAAACAATTTGTTGTGTATTGTGTCGAACAAACTCAAAATAAACATCTCCTGAATACTAATATGTAGCAAAATTACCTTCTATAATGGCATTTATATAAACATTTTCTCCCCATAATCAATCGTTTCCTGCAACTAACAGCAACAATTTATTTCGCTTTTGCCACGCCGGTCAAATAAAAACGAATGAGATAAATAATGTAAATATCCTAGCCTAATATTGTCATCAACTAATTTAAGATGCCCTCGGGATGCCGGCATACTCAACTAAATGTCGTCATTTTCATTTGTTTCTTTGGCGACGAAGTCCTAGCAGAGAGAGATTTCAACATTTGAATGTTCGTCGCGGTGGCCATATTGCTTTTGGGAGCCATTTAACGGATTTTCATCAACTGACGACCGATGAAATCAGCAGTCACCAACACCAGTTAGCTATGCGCGCCTTGTAGAAGCGTGCAACTCTCTATTATACCTCTTTGAATGGCTCCACTGTGGCCGCGCGGGAGTCAACGTGGGGTACGTGGGGTAGCTGCTTGTGTGTCGGGGAGTTTTGCAGCGTTTGCATTATCGCTGCCAATGACAATTTGCAGCGTGAAATTATTTCGTTTCATGACGTGACCCCAACGCACAACGACGAGAGAATGAGAATGAATGCGTGGGTGGTATGTGAGGATAGCTTACAGTGAGTGGGGTGTCGGTCTGTAGCTCGACTCAGGCGACTATTTCAATGTTACGACCGTCTAACAGCCAAACCAAGGTTACTTAATTCTCTTCAAGATTTGCCGCATTCGAAAAAAGCTGCTTTTTGCTTTTGCGGCAGCACAGTTATACGATTTGAGCGTCGTCCTCAGGATACCGATACGTTGTAAACACACCACAATGCAGTGGACGTGTGGGAATTGAGAAGGCGTGATGGCGCAGAAACTTTCTTTGAATTGTTTTGGAAGTATTGTGGCAAATAGAAATCGAAGCGCGTTGAAATAGATGACTTCCTCGGCCGTGCTCGCATCAACTTCTACAGGCGATGGCATTTGCGGTATTTCTAGTTGAAATGCTGTAGTTTGCGCGACACTACGTCGCCTGGAATGTATGGCGTTGGTCTGTCAATGAAGGACGATTTTGTCAGCAGCTAAACCGCAGGCGTCGAAGCGTGTTTATGAGCTCTTAAGTAAGTACATCATACTTGCAGTTGTCTACAAAATACTGCGGATATGTGTGCAACATTGGCGAAATTCTTGTAAGCTCTGTTGTTGACACAACATTTTCGTCACTTCGCTATGCAGGCTCATTCAGCCATACATATGTGCTTAAAAATATCTCGAATGAAGCGTGAAAGCCCCTTTAGAAGTGGCAGAACCCACATACACGCACGATATTCGATATCTGATGCATGTTTTTGATAGTTTACCTTCAAACACATAACTAAAGAAAAACAACAAAAAACAGAAGACATCACGCAATATATTTATACTTGACAAACTTTTTAACCACAAAGCAGGATGGATGCAGCCGAAAAGCTCTCACAAGCATTGATCCTAATCAGCTTTGTCAAGCAAGACTAGCAGACAACCGTCAGTGCTCGTCAACTCGTATGCTTCCACCGGAAAAGGCGGAAAGCTGTAAGAGTGCAGTTAGCTGGGAAATATAAATGTGTTAACCTTTTCAAATAAGCGGCAAGGCGTTCCGTGCTCCAAATGCACTTTGGCACTCGGGTAAAAAAGCCAAACTCAAAAATTGTTTTCTCAAATAATAGGGCTACCATAAATATTTGTTCCAGCCGAAAGATATTTTTGATTTTTAGAGATGAACAAATGTTAGGAATTCATGAATATAAAACTTGTTTGGGGGCCTGGCCATAGTGGAATCACTGGAAACTCCAAGCTCTATAATTAGGGCTAGAAATATCTCAACAGTTTATCCTCGACTTTCCAGTTGTGACTGCCCTATACGAGTACTGAACTTTTAACCACTTAGCTGTAATGGCAACAGACGTTTTGGCGAAAAGACTGTAATCAAAATAAGCTGAATTAAAAGATTTGTGTTAAGTTCAAAGCGCTTCTTACTTGAGCGTACTATTCGCAACACCATCACCAATCTTGAGACCTATCATTCACTTTTAGATACTATTCGACCAAGTATGTAGACCATATCCAGAACGCAGGGAAGAAAATATAGCAGCCGTGGCTGAGAGTGTACACGAAGATCGTGGAGAGTCGATTCGTCATCGTTCGGAGCAACTCGGAAGGACGTATGGAACGACTTCACGCATTTAACGTCGAGATCTTGAATTGAAAGCGTTCCAAATACATCTTGTGCAAGAACTGAAGCTGCTCGACCTTTGCAAGCGTAATATCGATATCGATTCGCTCTATGTGCACTTAAAAAGTTCCAAGAAGATCCGACGTGTTCGAGTAAAATGCTATTCAGCGATGCGGCTCATTTCTGCCTCAATGGGAATGCAAATAAGCAAGTGCCACATTTCGAACGAAGAGCAACCTAAAGAGATTTAAGAGCTGTCATTGCATTTAGGAAAAGCAACGGTTTGGTATATTTATGTGCCGGTGGGTGGAATCATGCGTCCATATTTCTTTAAAAACTATGCCGGTGAGAAGATAGCTATCAACTGCGACCGTTATCGCGAAATGATATCCGACTATTTGCTGCCTGGAATTGAAGCTCGTGATCTTGGCGACATTTGGTTTCAACAAGACCGTGCCACCAGCATCCATCAATGGATTTATTGAGAGAACGGTAAGTAGATAATTTCACCAAGATCATGTGATATCGTTGGACTCTTTTCTGTGAGAATATGTAAACCCTAAAAACTATGCCGGCAATCCCGTTTCGATTCAGGCTTTGGAGAAAAACATCACGCGTGTAATTCGCCAGTAACCAGTCGAAACGTTCCAGCGAGTCATCGAAAATTAGACTCTACGGCTGGGCCATCTGAAACGTAGGCGCCAACATTTGAAAGAGATAATCTTCAAAGAAGAAATATCAAAGAATGTTCTTTCGAATGATAATAAACATTTCCCATCAAATTTGAAGTGCCTGTGTTTTTTCTTTAAAAATGTAGGAAGCCGCCAAATTGATCATCCGAAGTTTTCCTGTAATCTCCGAAGAAATTGTTCAAAACAGACAACTTTAGCATATGGCTGCCATGCAAACTGACGGTTCCAAATCAGGCGAAAGATTTTTTTGCTATAAAAATGAAGTTAACGTTTTTTCTTGTTTTTATGTAAAACTTATGTCCATCGCACCCTGTATTAACATACGTGCACATATATACATACGTACATTTGTATATGGGGTTTCATTGCTGTCATATCATCTGTTGTACTATTTTTACTCAATATTTCTTTTACTCATTTTAGTGTCAACGATATTCTTCAACTGGGTTTCGCCACCTGTCAAGTCTCGCCATCATCCGTATAGTTTTTGCTGCAGTTTCAGCGGTTCACCTAAGCGTATGTGTTGGGTTTTGCGGCTGAGGTGTTCACATGTGCAAAATTGTCATGCCGAGTTAAGGGAAACCCTTTTGCTTGCCAGCAGCAAGATTATCTGTATCAGTCTTCCTATATACTATCTGTTTATTATTTCAACATTTTACTTTATACCTTTCTACGGATACCCTATTCATTGAAACTTCGTCTCGTTGCTGTTTCACTCGGCTTTTCTCGCTTATAGATGAATGCACTTAATCCTTTCTTTCTCGCATCACATTCTACTCGGTTTATTTGTATAATAAATGCTCCTTGTTGTCCCGAACGAGTTTGTGTTCCTGCATGTGAAATATACTCGTCCTCATATCATAGCAGCTACCGGTTTGTTTATTTTCTTTGCTCGGATTGTGCAGCAGTTGTCTGCTATGCGGTTTGCCTTTAGACTTCGTCCTTTATCCTTTATGCACGTTCTTCGTGTTTCTTCTCCTTACCCGCTCTTGTTGTTATTAGCAGTGCTTGTTATTTTCATTTGACTGATAGTTCTAAACTTATTATGACATTTACTTCATCGCGTCGCTTGCGTCTGTGTGCGTTTGCGGGTAGTGTCGTACACAGCAGTTTCACTTAGTTGATGAAACAATTTGTTATCTCGTACCAGTGTGTGACATAACAATGTTGAGTGATTAAAACTTTTTCCCATGCTCTATATACACTCCAGGAGAAGTTGTGTAATCAGCTTGGTAGTGCGTGGAGTTCAAACTCTGCGGTGGTGTCTTTAATAGATATATGTATGTAATTAAATTACTTGAACTAAAGTTTACTAGCACTTGACTAAGGAATAGCCATTCCTTAACTGATCATGAAATGCACCACAAAAGTTCTATTAGTTCGAAATTATAACGCTACTTGACTTTTGACAAGGTGTGGTTCTGCTGGATAAGAGTGGCATCCTATTCCAATTGCTACCTATGCTTCGGAGAAGTATCTCGAGATGGTTGTCTGTTCTAGATCCCAACACTGCGTTCATGCTTCTCTATCTTATATCGGTCTGTTAGTATATACGTGAAATTCTTCTTCTTTATTGGCGACGACATCGCGCCATTTGTTCTTTCTTTTCGGTATTTGGCACCAATTGGAGATTCCAAGTGTAGCGAGGTCTTTCTAAACCTGGTCTTTCCAAAGGGGTGGATATCTTTATCTTTCTCTGCTTCAACCAACGGATACAGCCTCGAATAGCTTTAATGTTTGATGTTTGAGCTGGAGTGTCTTCATCCATTCGGGCGACATGACCTACCCAGCGTAGCCGCTGACTTACTATATTTCGCTATTGCCAAATCGCAAAGGACCATAAATCTTCTGCAGAAGTTTTCGCTCGAATTATCGTAACGCCGACTCATTTGTTATCATAGCAGGACGGGGATGGTGAGTAATTTGTAAAATTTGGTGTTCGTAGAGAGAGTACTTTATTTCTCAATTGCTTACTCAGTCCGAAGTAGCACCTGCTGGTAAGAGTTATTCTGTGTTGAGGCTTACGTTGTGCTTGGTGTTAATACTGGTTCCAAGATAGTCACGTGGGAGCTAAGTCGCGAATGCAATGACTGTTTGTTTGATGACAGGAGGTATTTCCTTTTGCCCTCGTGCACTGCCGGACCCATTTGCTTCACAGAACTAACGACACAGTTGTTTTGTTCAATGGTATGGATGCCAGTATTTGTACACTCCTGTAGAAGAATTTACCTTCTCTATTCAGCTCTGCAGCAGATTGAAGAATTGTCTGACCCCTCGTTTATATCGAACGGCTCGAAGAGGTTCTTCCCGTTTTTGACCCAACTTTTTTTTGGTTGTGCAACGTCAGCTTTTTTAGTAAGAAGAAGAACATCAGTTTACGCAACCGTATTAGTTTTGCGGGGATACCAAATTAAGAAATAGCGGCCTTTTCGTGCTGTCGAAAGCGGTTTGAAATCGACGTAGAGGTGGTGTGTGTCGAACCTCTTCTCACGGGTCTTTTCAAAGATTTGATGCATGGTAAATATCTGGCCAGTTGTTGATTTGGCAGGTCTAAAGCCAAACTGATAACGTCCAATCAGTTTGTTAACGGTGGGCTTCAATCTTACTTACAATAGGCTCCATGGAACCTTATATGAGGTGTTGATGAGGCTGGTAGTTGGTGGAGATTGTCGGGTCAATTTATGAGATCTCGATCCGAAATTTTGCAAACGCTCATTTCTCCTTAAGAAGTTGCTTATTTGTTGGAAACGCCGATATCGGACAACTATAGCATATAGCTGGCATATAAACTGACGAATCAGAATCCAGTTGTTGTATTGGAAACTCTAGTGTTTGTAAATGGTATTCTAGCTTCCGACCAATTCTTCTATTTATGAAGTATATTTTAGCGTCGGAACAATCAAAATTAATGTTTGGTCCTATTTTTTTTTTACCAGATTTCGAAAAGAAATGTCGGTTTTGCTGATTGAATATGTTAGTCCGACCTTTTTTTTTATTTTTTCTATCTAATCAGTGCTGGTAACTTTTTGTTTAAAATTACAACAGCATTTCATTTAAAATATGATGAATAGAAACCGAGAATAATGAAACAAAAAAGTCCAACAGGGAATGCAAATCCAATTAGGTCCAGTCAAGCTACCTAACTTTATAATTGATGAAACCTGGATGAAAAAAACATACGCAAAAGTTTATAATTGAATAATCCAGCCAGCAATCAATCGGTTTTAGACGCAGATAAAATAAATAACAAAATAAAATTTGTTCAATACCACAGTCTATATTAATCCACCGGCCAATTAGAAGTTATGCCACTTTGCTATATTTGCGATCGGCTGCACTTGCAAGCGTTTGGTTGATTTTGAACTCTCTGGATCCAGTGAGGTTCGTTGCACGCACATGTGTTTGCATTTGCCAATGAATATAATTTCATTTATTCATTTTTCGCTGGCAATTGAAAAATTTGCATTCATCACAGACAAGTGCAAAAATCAGTGCAGAACTGGCAACAAACGAGTGCAACACGCGTCGAAAAACTGACAGTTGCATAAACAAATCGCGGCCTAATGCAAATAAACTACAACAACAAGAATAAATGCAAATGTAATAAGCGAAAAAGTACAGAAATTACAAAAAAATTCTGTCAATTCTGTGGCAACTACAGTATTTGCAACTCTGGCGATTTCTGACGGGTTCAAAAACTCAATGCTTGAACTGAAAACAAAAACACACGGCTTTATAAAAACAATTGTTGCAAACACAAAAATGGTATTTGCACAGTTTTTAAAATGTAACTGTAACAATTTGATCTACTATAGTACCGTGCTAATGCGAGTTGAATGAATGTCTGTGGGTGCCCTGCAGGAAAATTTATTGTTAATGAAAAATTCGAAAAAAAAAATCAACTGACAGTCATACGAGTAAGATTTACAAAGCTTTATCAAAAATAATGGCAAATGGAGGCTGTGTGCGCTCCAGCTGTCGACTTCTAACCGCAAAAGTGTTGAGCTCTGTTATACCATATGCTGCTCCAGCCAGGACACAGGTACTAGATATAAAAGCATATGCCAGACCAATAAATGCCACGTAACAAGTGCTTTCCGAACCATATCCAGCAAAGCAGCAGTATTTTTGGATGCGCATGGAATATTTGTTTTACTACCTTAAAAACGGAATTACGATCAACAGCGATTATTACATAGCGTTTTTCCACCGCTTGAAGGAGGAAATCATCGGAGAACGGCCACATTAGAAGAAAAAGTAAGCACTACTTCACCAAGACATGCCATTAGTCAGTGAAAACGATGGCAAAAATCCTTAAATTTGGCTTTGAATTGCTTCCGAATCCAATGCGGTGTATGTCCAGATCTGAGCCCCAGCGACCATTTACTGTTTTCAGATCTTAATAAATGCTCACTGGGAAGAAGTTTTCGTCGAATGAAGAGGTGGCCGCCGCAACTGAGGCCTGTTTTGAAGCAAAGAACAAATCGTACTACATAAATGGCATCGAAAAGTTGATGAATCGCTGTAATCAGTGAAAATATAATTGAAAAAAATAAAAGAAAAAAATTGTTTTACTATTAACCCGGGAACTTTTCAATTCACCTGTTAATTGTTATTTTGTCGAAAATAGCATAGAGTAGTGCCTTTGCCTCCTGACCAAGAAACTATGGGTTTGGCCAACATAAGAGGCTTCATCTATAAACTCGGACTGAGCGCTAAGAGTTTGTCATCTGCATCTCAAATAGTCTGTTCGATTCGCCACACATCTTATAGCTTGTTGAAACGAATACAGCTATAGTTTACGATGTAGTGTCGCTTATACAAAACCTTATTTAATTTTGCCCATATTCAGTAATAGCCAACGATATTTAGCATTCTTTTTTCATTTCTTATTAACTCCACCCACATGAACATTTCTCATTATTGCTTTTCTCTAATCTTTGCAGACACTTACTTTTTTTTGTTTTTTGTATGCAAAATAAAATAGACAGCGTTATCAGTGCGCCATCTCTGCGCACACAAATCATAGTTCGCACCGGTTACTGGGGAATAAGCTGGCACTTGGCCACAGCGCGCACTTGTCGACAGTAAAATGCACCAAATCGTTTCGAGTGTCTATCAAATGTTGCCCACACTTAAAAAAAATTCAAGCAGTTTTTGCACGGCGGCAATATTTTTTTGAAACACAACTAGATTTGTGTGGCGCGGTGTAAAAAGACTGCTGCAGCCATAGTTGATATTTATGATACAAATACACAAAAACAAAAAAAAAAAAAACAAAAAAAAAAAAAAAAAAGACGGGGCTGCTGCTGGCTGCACAAACAAGGCAATTAAAGCCAACTGTTGTCTAACAATGCACACTAACACACACCTAAACACGTTTCACACTATTCTGCAGCGCGCTTGTTTATGTTTAAGAGCCGCGCAGAAAGCACAAAAAATGCTTCGGAATAGATGACTAACTACCAGAATTGGAGCCGTAGAGGAAAATATTGGACCATCCATCAATTTATTCATATTTAATATCTTTATTTTGAGAGAAATTAGTAAAATTTTACCGAAATGTCTATTTTTTTGTTGAGTCGCGTGGATGATATACTACAAGTGCATATACATAACAGTATAAGATTGAGAATACATTATTATACCCTGAACAGGGTATATTAAGTTTGTCACGAAGTTTGTAACACCCAGAAGGAAGGGTCGGAGACCCTATAAAGTATATACATATATAAATGATCAGTATGTCGAGTCGATTTAGCCATGCCCGTCTATCCGTCTGCACATTTCACAATGTATTTCCATAAAAGTTGGCACAGGTTCTTTTCTAAAGCAGAAATATAATCTCTGAAGAAATTGTTCAGATCGGATGACTATAGCATATAGCTGCCCTACAAACTGAACGATCGGAATCAAGTTCKTGTATGGAAAACTTTCACATTTGACGAGATATATTCACGAAATTTGGTATAGATAWTTTTTTGAGGCAACAAAATCATCTCTGAAGAAATTGTTCAGATCGGATTACTATAGCATATAGCTGCCATACAAACTGAACGATCGGAATCAAGTTCTTGTATGGAAAACTTTCACATTTGTCAAGATATATTCACGAAATTTGGTATAGATAATTTTTTGAGGCAAAAAAATCATCTCCGAAAAAATTCCATACAAACCGAACACATAGTTACTAAAAGGAATGCGCCTGTGAAGGGTTTATTAGCTTCGGTGCAGCCGACGTTAGCGTTTTTTCTTGTTTTTTAATTGCTGTTGACTGCTGGAAAGAATTTTAGTGATTCGTTGGAAAAACAAAAAATCCCTAAAAAAAATCTGAGACTATATGAAATCGTCCTCGACCTTCTGCCTTCCATTACTGCCTTATGTGGTATGAAAGGTATGACAAATGATTGGATGATGAGCTGCAAATCATTGGAAGTCCGTCGGGAACTCCAGATTTGTATTCCTTGAACTGCAGCTTGTGGTCAGAATTTGAGAATATGGCTTGTCGAACATCGCACAGAAATGTATACAGTTATTGCACCACTATGAGACTATTCCATTTATTTTGGTCTTGTGTGTAGCCTCTTGAATTAACTCCAACATTTTTGATCTTATAAAATTCTTCTCAAGTTAAGAGCGGGTCGGTTTTTTTCGTCGGCTGCCTTGTGAATTATAGTCACTAACGTTCCATGTGATCATCTGGCATCGGTTTGTGAAAACTTGTAGGTTGGGATGTCAGAGAGTATGAGATTAGATATTTCGATGATTCGGAGTAAAGAATTGTTGACTTAACATTGAAGTTGAATGCTTTTATTTTGGTATACCGCGCAATGATCCAGGAACTCTAGACCGCTTTATTACTGGAGTGTCGAAAATGAATCTGATGATCGATGGTATTCAATGTGTTTTGGTTTTAAATTCGGTCACAAACGTGGCTTGATGCAATGGTGCATTATCCATGAATTACACAGTTCTTCCACAATGCGGCCAAATAGAGTTCTTTATTGACCATCTTATACACAGTTAAAGTGCTCGCCGTGAATGTGGAATTGGAATAAGGGCAGTGAAACATGTCCGAAAAGATCTGTTTATGATACTCTTTTTTAAATAATTTCAGCTTTATTGAGATGAGCCAAGCAAGGACACGTTTCATACCCAATATATCCACCAAAATCATTTGAACTTACTTACGAGCGATGTGGAGCTCTTTTGGCATCCTTCTAACACTTACTTGATAGTTTCCAAGCACTATATTCTTCGCTAATATTTTCTTCAGTTGAAGAGGTCGAAGGTCGTCCAGAACGAGGCATGTCTTCATTGTGCTTTTGTAAAACTGGCCGTAAACATTTTTCAACATTCGCAACGATTCCACACAAGAAATTTGGTTAGAATTGCAAAATTTGAGATACATTGTAAAAAAAAACTCATCGCTTTAATAGGCGATGAAGCTTATAATATTATATGGCCAGCTTCCTTGGAAAAAAATTTACATCAGTATTAGAAAATGAAAAGAAAGGAGTAAGTATAGGAAATAAGTTTAGAAAAATACTCATTTGAAAGCAAATTTTTCCCAAGGAATATGCTCATATGTATATCAGAAAAGAAAGGCTTTTGTTGCTGAAGGACTATAAATATTGAAATTTTTATGAAACATTTTTTAAGAGAAATTATTGCTATAGTTTATAAAGAAATGTAAGGATTCGGCTTATATTCGGCAGCACTCGAACTTTGTGCTTCCCTAGTTGTGTTTTTGTGGTTTTTCACGCGATTATTTCCATTCGTTTTCTCGCCACAATTCATTGTCCAGCCGACGCCATGTTGCTGCAACACTAACACCAAATTAATAATCAACCACAAATTGCTCTCGACAATATGTACATACTCGACCGCAGCGCAGCAACACATTTAGGGTCAATTTGGGGACCTTAGCGACGCTTATGAGCGCACTTTTAAATAGTTTATGGTGTGTGTGTAACGCTTCGGCACTGCAGTTTTTATTGGCATCGGTTATATTTCTTTTTATAAGTTGTGGCGAAATCAGTTTTTATATTTATTGGTCAAAAATGCGCAAAAGTCACAGGAGTTGAATAAAATGTGACACAAACGCATCGACTAAAGAAATACATAAAACCCAGATCCTTAAATATTTTTAGTTTATATGAATAATTAAATAAACGCTTGGATTGATTTACAATACTTCCGACAATTAGATTAACAAAGGAATTAATATTCCGCCGAAGAAACGAAAAAATACTGCTTAGATTTCAAACATGCTCGCTTTCTTCGACAGAACCGAATAAAATAGTCGAGCAAACTCAAAAAAAGCAGTATTCAACTCTTGACATGGTTGCATGCAGCATAACATGCGGCTAGATATATGTATAAACAGGTCTGCTTCATAGTCATAGTCTAACTGGGATCATTCGTTCTCAAAAATGTTCAGGGTGGCTCATATATATATATCATCGTATATATGTATACGCGTGCTTGCCTACATGCATGTCTACATGCCAGAAACCCCATATAGCTGTAAACCCAAATGTTCACTCAGTTGTGCTTAAAAGGGAACACAGTAAATGTTGCTCACTGACAGAGACCGGGTTTAAAAAAAAAAGCTGAACATATTGACGTATTAAGAGACGATTTGTGAGCTCACACATACATACATATATGCATTTGCTATGAAAATTAAAGGAAAGTATAAACATCACTGGCAAAAGGGCATAAAGCCAATGAAAGCAATTCGAATCAGTCGAAAAGTCATTGAACATTGAACATATTGCAAAGTGTGGAGCAGCTTATGTCCATTCGCTCGTGCGCTATATTGGCCTGTCTGTGTGTTTGAACCGGAAAATTAAGGCAAGCAAATGGTGAAAAATCATTTGTTAAACATTCGGTTAAGCGGAAAATAAGTTATGAAGCCATTTCAAATTGCCAGCACTGCTTGCACGACGGAAGCGAGGAGTCCTTTAGGCTGCCACACATACATACCATACGTAATGTATGTATGTTTGTGGTGGAAAGACATCTCATACTTAGTGTTAGTATCTCTCTTCTCTCCGTCATTCAGTCAGCTTATCTCACTGCACATTACTTTATTCATACACTTTCCTCCTAAATGTGGAAATGCTTTGATTTTCATTGGATTCTTTATTTATTTTAACGCGTTATTCAGGTAGTCTCAGTCTCCGGCATATATAAAGATTACATAATCCACTCTATATATTAAAGAAATCAGTCGTAGTTACGTTATTATAACTCAAGAACAGCTGCGCCGACTTGACTTAAAATTGATGTGAAGGTATCTTAGAATCCGGTGACGGATATAGGTCACCTTTTAACCCGTTTTTTTGGAGCATGCCGTAAAAGAAAACTGAAGTAAATGTCTGTCCGGGTTAAACTCCTAAATTACTGCAACGATTTAAATATTTAAATAAAATTTAATACACTGTGGACAGTTTGTTCCAACTTAATATGTAAGAAGGATAGGATTTATATATCAATTATGGTAAAAATCAAAACAAGCATAAACAGAACAAGGTAAAAAAAAAAAACTGCGAGTAAAAAATTTTAAAAGCGCTAGGTCTAATTTATAGTCGTCACAATCGTCCTCTTAGATCAACAATTGTGCGTCTAGTGGAGAAATTTGAGTAGACAGACACAGTACAAAATGTTCCGGTTCCAGTGAGGCAAAGAAATGCTCGTAGTGTCGAGAATATTGCTGACGCTAGCGCATCAATTAAGAAAGACCCAAATCAGTCTCTCCCAAGTCGTTTTCAAGCCTTGGGCATCTCTGAGACGAAGGTTGTGGCGAATTTTGTGAAAAGATCTTGGCTTACATCTTTACAATATCAAATTGACGCAAGAACTGAAGCCGCTTGGTCGCCAGAATCGTCGTATGTTCATAAATTGGACTGAGCAACAACTTGAAAATGATCCGGATTTTCATCGAAAAATCATATTCAGCGATGAGACTAACTTCTGGCTGTATGACTTGGTTAATAAGCAAAATATGTGTCACTGGTTAAGCAGCAATTCACACGAACGCCATGAGTCACCATTACATCCCGAAAAAAATTACAGTTTAGTGCGGTTTATGAGCCGGCGGCGTCATTGGGGCGTACTGCTTACGTGATGATCAAGACCGGCACGTTACTGTGAATGGGAATCGCTAACGCTCAATGATAACCGAATATTTTTGGAGCGAGTTGGATGATATGAACTTGGACAATATATGGTTCTAACAAAATGGCGTCAGCAGCCACACAGCGAATATCACAATCGATTTATTGAAAATCAAGTGTGGTGAATGTGTTATTTCATAAAATGACCAGTCAATTAGCCGCCTCGGTCGTCTGTTTTGACGCCGTTAGACTTTTCTTGTGAGGCTAAGTCGAGTCTATGCCCACAAATCAGCAATGATTTATGCGTGAAAACCGTCGAAAATGGTATTCAGCGCCTGGACTTCTACAGACGTGCCCGTGGTGGCCATGCAAACGAAATCTAGTTCCATAATGGCATCGCATGTACTTTCACAGGAATAAAGAATTTCATTGATAACACAAACTTTTGTAGCGCTCTTATTGAAAAACCTGTTACTTATTAGAATAAACACTTGTGTGCGCTGTCAAAGTAAATCACAACACCGATGACTTGTAACTGTAAGTAATGTTGACTTATTGCGTAATTTGCACTCCACCAAATTTCAATTTGATTAACAGTTTTCAACACTTCACATCAACTGTCTTCAGCAGCAGTCTTCCGAAAATGCTCACTCAACTTTGGCAAACGAAATTTGCGATTGACTCGTCACAAATTAAATTATTTCAATTGAAGTGAAGTTGTAACAGTCGTTTCAATTGCCTGTTGGAATTATTAAACGAGTTGACTCCCTTTCATTTCAAATAGATATTGAAACCTTGGATAGTTATACTATATTCTAGTTGATTATTGAAACAGAAATAAAAAACATGCTGCAATGGATACTACTAAAATCCAAATAATACAAGACATTTAATATTTCAGTCATACGTATCAAATTTGACTCTAACTCAACTACGCTATCCTTTCAGTATCTTCAACGAATGAGGTTTAATGTTTTCAATGGACTCGTAGTGCGCCCTGTAAAGAGAATTGTTCAATTTTGTTGAAGGATAAAATCTGTCTTGCGAATACGGTTCCTTAGCGGTGCGAATTGTTTCATGTTTGGGCAAAATATCAGCCACAAGTGCTAGAAGATAATGGAATAACTATAATGTGATGAAAGATCCATGAATTTTCTGCCGACAAATTCGAGTTTTACGACGAATTTCTTCACGTAGACCCAAGCAGTACTCCTTATTGGTCGTTTGACTCTGTGAAATGAATTCGTGGGAAAACACACCAAAGAAAACAAGAAACATCACCTTGTTTTTTTAACCTGTATAGACAATACTTCTTCGTTTCTGAGTTATCAATATTGTATCCCCAATCCGTATTTGCAACACTGCTTTAGGTTAGCCAACTGGTATTATATCAGGTAGCCCATTTATTTCCGGTTGAAGGTACGCTTTTCTGTGCCACTTCTACATCACCTCACATTACATTTAGCTTCTAGCAAATTGTACAACAAAAACGCATATTGTAATTTACAACAACGCCAAACATGACAATTTACATACATTTTCTGCCAATTTTCGACAACAGTTCGCACCTCCACTGCAATATGTACCTACTGCTGGCTTTGTTGTGTTAACTTTGTTGCCACATTCACTGCAGGGGCGGATTTGACAGCAATTTTGACTGTGCCTCGCAAAAGCAGGGCGCTGCTCTCGTACAGGTAAAACCCCACATAAATACAAAAAATTCCATACAAAACTTAATTCAGAACGATCAGTTTGTGTGACAGCTATATGTTATAGTAGTCCGATCGGAACAATATTTTCAAAGATTGTAGCGACGGCCTAGATTATAACACATACCAAATTTTGTGAAGATATCTTGTCAAATAAAGCAGGATTCCATATAAAGACTAGATTTTGAACGTTCAGTTTGTATGACAGCTATATGCTATAGTAGTCCGATCTGAACTATTTTTGCGGAGATTATACCGTTACTTTCGATAATCACTTATGCAAAATTTTGTGAAGATATATCGTGAAACAAAAAAGTTTTCCGAACAAGAACATGATTTTGAACATTCAGTTTGTATGACAGCTATATGCTATAGTTGACCGATGTCGGCGGTTTCGACAAATAAAGAGCTTCTTGGCGAAAAATGGACGTGTGCAAAATTTCAGGACGATATTTTATGAACTAAGGGACTAGCTCGTGTATACATAGACGGAAGGACATGATTAAGTCGACTCAGCTCGTCACGCTAAGCATATATATTATATGTACTTTAAAGGACGTTGCAAACTTAATATAATCAGTTTAGAGTATAAAACTTGGGCCTCAAGTAGCTGCTTTGCCAATGTTTGCTAGCATTACCCAGCGGCAGCAACCAGCATAACGCGCCTTTGCCTTTGCCGTGGCCGACTCATGCACCCCAAAATGGTGTTCCGGAAGGATATTTGCATAAATGTTTGTACCATTAAAATTGCGCATTTTTTGTGCGCATTTACATTATCCGTTCGCCTGTTTGTTGTAAATTCATAAAATTTTTGACAAGTTGTTTTCACACCAAAATAAAAAGCACAAATGCACTGCCAGCCAACGCTGCTCCTGCAAAATTTCATATTTGCAAATTAGCATAAAGTTTTTTCAAACGAATTCCACGTTGTTGGAATTTGTGTTTGTTGTGTGGACTGCACGCGCAACATATGGCCGGGCGAGGTACTGCGCCAAGTGCGAGAAGCGGAAATGAAGTCTTTTTGCAAGGACATAAACGCATTAAAGCGACTTTTATGTGCAATTCTTGCTTGTTTTGCTTTTACTTTTCAAACAAAGTGCTAATGACTTTCGAAAAAACATAAAAGTAACGAAATAAAAATGCAAAATTTACCAAAAAAAAATAGAAAAAAAAAGGCACTAAAATGCAATTACTTGCAACGCACTCCCACACGACCCACGACTTCCTTGTTAGGGTTGTTTTCGGCTTTCGCACTTGGCTGCGCTGTGTTGTTGTTGTAATGTTGCAAGTCCCATACGAGCTGCTTTCCGGCCGTTTTTGCGTCCAACACTTGTCGCCTGCCGCTGCCGCTGGGCAACACATTGCTCTCTTCCGTTCCGTTGAGGCGGCGCCTGGCTAATTTATGTTGTGTTGAAGGCGACTTCTTCGATTGTCATAAATTTGAAGTTTTTATTTGGCTGAGCATATGCGCTTATACCCAAATACATTTAAGTCACTATTATCGTTCGTGTTGTTGTTGCTTTTGTCTTTGTTTTTGCAGATATATTGCTGCTTCACGTTAACCTCATTTGCTATTCATGAGCGCGGAGTTTTGAAGCGCCGGCGGCGCAATAAAAAATCGCAATTACATAAGCTGTCGCCACCTCAGAGCGCCACGAACGTTTAGCGCGGCGAGGTGAGGCGCGCTTGTGGGGCATTAAGATAAGTCGTAAATGTGTTTTGTCATTAAAAATTGCAAATAACTTAGCGAAATTGTGTGAGTTTTGACATTTATGGCATGCATGAGAAGAACACTTGCGAGAGGACGCTACGTATAGATAATTTAGGGAAAGATAAACGCTGTTCATGGTTTTTTTTCTTGCGTTTGTAACGTGTACTTCGGCTAAGAAGCTCATTAAAAATATTAACGTGCAGAAAGCTGAGTTGAGATAATCACTTTGGCGCGCCCCAAAGTAACTTTTCGGAACCATAGACAATTTCATAAATTATTATTGCATTTTTAATTGCATTAAAGCATCGTAAAGTAAATTGGATGTGGAACATAAAAAAAGTAATTTTCTCGAAGATCACAGAGAACAATATCTCAATTATAGAGATTACTAATGGGACTAAGGATTGCAAGTTCTTTAACAAGGACTCTTGTCCAAGTAAATTTGCTCCTTCCAAATTGGAAGCACAGGTACTGTTCCGAAGTGCATCCTCCTTCAGAGATGTGTACATTCACTCTGATACCCGAGCGACTATATTGGTCATAACGGGCAGCCTTACCCCAATTTCGTCTGATTGGTGTCGAGGCGGTTGTCCGATGTTCTCATACGTTCTAGCGCTAGACCGTGTTCAAAGTGTGACTCTCATCGGTATATGTGGTACACTAAAGACAATAATAGCACTCAATACCTGCTTTGCGGCGAAGGAAAATTATTAGACTTAAGGAAGCTGCGTATATGAGGAACCCCGGGATCGAAAAATACAGTGAAATTATATACTGCTTTGATTGTATTCCTTACAATCTTCATCACTGCATTATAGAATATTCGCCAAGCAGTTCCTTCTCGGCTCGCACATCTGTGTGGCTTAGTGGAGAGGAGCTGTTGTAGAAGGGGTGCATGAAGTGAGGTATTGCACGGGTGGATCGAAGTTATGAGGGGGAGTAGTAGGTGGAGTCTTCTGCAAGTGAATCGGCTTTTCCATGTCTACCTGCGTTCTGGCATTGGATATTTGGAGTCCAGTGAGCGCATATAACTTGTACGACTGCGAGATCCTTCAGGCCCAAAGTGAACAGTTAGAGATCCTAGATTAGCAAAGTCAATCTTGACGCTAGAGGCTAGAGCTAATATAGCTATAACACAAGCGAGATTCATAGCATTTGGATTAATCCTATGATCTCACATAACCTGAGTTCTAGTATTTTGAAAGAAAACCTTGAAAGAAAATCTATTTTTCACGAAGATTAATATTGATTTTATGTCTAATTCTCATATTCCTTGAGCTACGAAGCCCTTCTTGTAGCCACTATATCTACTGCTTCCTGCTTCAAAGGACATTCTTTGCCGGAAGTGAGATGGATATATCGATATTCTTCCTCCGTCGTTAGCTATGCCAGCAGCTTTCCTGTTCCCAAAGTCTTCTGCAGATACTGCGTTATTCCGGCAACTTAGAGGGTTGTCTCAGATCTAGCTTCCGCAATAGATCTCAGATCTTAAGATAAAACTCGCTATAAAAAGGTTTCGAAGATTGAGATCTATTTTATAACTTTTCCTTGGAAAATAATTTCTTAAAATTGTAAGATTACTACATTCGATATTTCGTCCATGATGGCAACCATTTTTAACAAGTAAGGAAGGGCTAAGTTCGGGTGTCACCGAACATTTTATACTCTCGCATGATAAAGTGATAATCGAGATTTCATTATCCGTCATTTTTTTTTTTTATTTTGCTGTGAAATTAATTAGTTTAGGTTAACTTGTGTGCTTTGTATAGTAGTGTAGTAGTGTAGTATTGAATTGTATTTTCATTTATTTTAATTGTATTGAAAAGTTATAGTCCGAGCACGACAATTTTACCACAAGGGATACCTTAGCTCAAATACCGTATTTGTGTAAAGTTTTATTCCGCTATCATCATTGGTTCCTAATGTATATATTATACAGAGAAGGCATCGGATGGAATTCACAAAATAGTGTTATATTGGAAGAAGGCGTGGTTGTGAACCGATTTCATCCATATTTCGTACATCAGGGTGTTAAAAAAATATTCGAGTACGAGGTGTGTTCAAAAAGTATCGCAAATTTTTTTTTTTTTTTTTTTTTGTCAAAAATTATTTATTTATTCATGAATATCTATTCTGTCGCCTTCAAAGTAATCCCCATGAGATATTATACACTTGTGGCAACGGTTTTTCCAATCTTCGAAGCACTTCAAAAAATCATTTTTTTTTTATCTTCTTCAGCTCCTCCTTCGTTGCCGTCGTTATCTCGTCAAGAGAAGCGTAACGTCATCCTTTCATGGGTCTCTTCAGTTCAGGGAACAATAAAAAGTCACGAGCTAAGGGCCAGATCTGTTGAATACGGTGGCTGCGGCATCATTAGTGTGTTGTTTTTGGCCAAAAAGTCGCGCACAAGCAACGATGTGTGAGCAGGGGCGTTATCGTGGTGCAAAAGCCAATTTTTGTCACTTCTTCTCGGCCTTCTGAGAACATTTTGTACCACCGATAAACGTTGCTGCGGTCCAAGGTAGCTTCTCCGTATACCATAATCAACATTCGGAATGCATCCGMGCACTTAATTTCGTTTTTCACACAAAATTTGATACAGGTTCTTTGATCCATTTTTTGAATAGGTAAAAATCGAAGACGATCCAAAACACGTGCAAGCAAAGCAGCTGTCAAAAACTAAATGAACATTCAATAAGTGAGAGACATAAGTACCAACATAACGCCACAAAAAATTCGAAATTCGCGATACTTTTTGAAGACACCTCGTAGTTCCTGAGATATGGTTTGGTCCATAAGTGGGCGACGCCACGCCCATTTTCAATTTTTAGAAAAAAACTGGGTGGAGCTTCCTTCTGCCATTTCTTCCGTAAAATTTAGTGTTTCTGACGTTTTTTGTTAGTCGGTTAAAGCACTTTTAGTGATTTTCAACATAACTTTTGTATGGGAGGGGGCCGTGGTTATTATCCGATATCTTCCATTTTTGAACTGTATATGGAAATGCCTGAAGGAAACGACTCTATGGAGTTTGGTTGACATAGCTATAGTGGTTTCCGAGATATGTGCAAAAAACTTAGTAGGGGGCGGGGCCACGCCCACTTTTCCAAAAAAAATTACGCCCAAATATGGCACTCCCTAATGCGATCCTTTGTGCCAAGTTTCACTTTAATATCTTTATTTATGGCTTTGTTATGACACTTTGTGGGCGTGGCAGTGGACGGATTTTGCCCATCTTCGAACTCAACCTTCTTATGGAGCTAAGAAACACATACGTGTACCAAGTTTCATCATGATACCTCAATTTTTACTCAAGTTACAGCTTGCACGGACGGACGGACGGACAGATAGACATTCGGATTTCAACTCTACTCGTCACCCTGATCACTTTGGTATATATAACCCTATATCTGACTCTTTTAGTTTTAGGACTTACAAACAACCGTTATGTGAACAAAACTATAATACTCTCCTTAGCAACTTTGTTGCGAGAGTATAAAAATAAAATCTATTTTCTTTAAAATAAATATGTTTATCTCTAAATGCTATACTCCTAGATAAGTAAATATTAAAGAATCAAGAACTTTAAAGCTTCTTCGATGAAACGCCGCTCTTAGCCCAATCATGCAAGTTTCGTTCACAAGTCACTCAATTTCACATGCAACATGAAACATGCAATCTACTTTTATCACACATACGCCCATTAACTGTACCAATTACACCGCAAAAATTCGCCAAACTAACGGAATAACGGCGCTGCATGTAAGGCCTGGAAATGCCAGTTAATGCAAGCGAAATTATGGAAATTTCATAAAGCGTATAATCAGCTCGCCACCCCGAACAACAACAAAGGGCGTCGAAACAAGTGCGACATGTGAAAGGCAGTAAGGAAAGACCACACACATACAAACACATTTATAGATTGCAAATTGCCTTGTGCAGTTGGCTTATGAAAACCGTCAACGAGCGTCAAGCTCATTTGAAGGCCGCGTCACGCACATCACGCGGCGCTGTCTAAACCGTCGACAATTTCATTTTAGAAAACGCATAAAATTGCCAATTAATTATGCAGCCGTAGAAATAAGACCCAGCAAAACGTTTCGCATAGGTTACAGCGAAATGAACCGCAGTGGTTTTTGGTGAACTGGCAATAAACTGCGGAAGGCAGCCAACGGAGATACGAAGTGTAGCCGGAGTTGCAGGAGTACGTGCAGCGACTTGTAGCGACAGCAGTGGCAAGGACACACCGATGAGTTGGTGGGGGTCCACGCTTTGTGTGTGCAGACTTGATTAGGACTGCCGCTCAGTCGCTCTTTACCACGAACGCTCACATTATGGCAGCCCACGATAATAACACAGCAGCGACAAGTGCCACAAACAATTGTAAGCGCCTACTCTGCTGCCTACTTTGCGGCGGCTAACCAATAGTTGTGCCAGTCATTCAATACGCCTGCTATGCAGTGGCAAATCACCGAAGAATTTAGTACAATGGCGCAAGAAAATGCGCAAACAAATAGCGGAAAGCAAAAAAGACGAAAACAAATTTTGCAATCTCGTCGTCAAATTCACACGCACACCGTTATTCGTTATGAGTTTTTTATGCACGGCATAACAATGTGGCAATATTGGCAGGCAATCGCCGACACGGTCACCTCAGCTATGTGACTACGTTGCGAAGTTGTGCCGCACTCACCCATGCAGCCGCCATTGCAGACGTCTTGTTTCGCTCGCCCGGCAGCTGTTAAGCCGCATACAACTCATGGTATATGCCATATCTGTCTAGACGTGTGCTCATATATAAAATATATGGATTTTGTGTAGCCGACCGACGACAGACGACAGCGGTTGTGTTGCGCTAAGTTGGGTTAGGTTGAGCCGGCTTTGCTCCTGACATGCGGAGAATTTCTAATTTCGTAACAAGAATCAATGGTGTAGCTATTGCCTTGCGGTCGCAGCATGCGACGAAGTGCAGAGAATGTGCTATGATTTGATATGCACTCGGCTTTTACAGCGCGTCACTTATTTTATTATTTGGCATTGCAAGAATTTCGCACACGAGATTAAAATTTAGTACCATTTTAGTTACTGTTTGTATTTAAATGTCGTAAATTATACACCGTTGTAAAAATTGCAGGAAACGGAACTTAAAATTACAATTAGTTGATGTTCTGGAAGTTGGATGAAAGTCGTTTCCACGACAGTCGGGTCTAAGTACCTGGAAAGGAGCCGGATTTTTAACCGGCCGAGGATTGATTTTCAAGTATAAGGGAAAAGCTGAGAAACAGAAATGGATTTGGTCTCTGACTGCACTTATTTTCGTGTCCTCGTTAAATTTGAAAACTGTCAGCGAAGCGGCAGCACTAATTATGACAATATTGAGACATTTACAACAGACTAGACATCAGTCAGTCTATACAAAAGAGGAGACTTAAATGTCTTCTTCCCTTCCATGAAATAATACTTAGTCCAGTGGCCCGGAGGGAGAGACCTGAGATGGAAGTAGATTAGGTTTTGCGGATTAAAGTCCCGCACTCCAGCCTTCGAAGCTTCCTCCTTCTTTAAAAATTTCCGGCCGAGGACCGTCAACTCAAATTCCATGAGCCCAGTACACTGTTAAATTCCAGTATCTGGCTGGGCGGTATTAAGGTACTCTGATTCCTATTGGATATTTAGCTCCAGTTTTTGGATCCATGTTGCAAAACCGGCAGTTTCCAGTAGGTGCTATACCTATGTTAATCATGTGCTTTTTGAGCCTGCAGTGCCGGTTACCACTCTCTGACCTAGCAGCCAGTTGAGGTGAACTTGGTTGAGAAATGAAAAGCGCTTTAGCTTTTGTATGATGTACTTTTTCACCAAGAGCGATGGGGTGCTGTTGTTGTTGCCTAATTAAGTTAAATTGTCGTCGACGTCATCCATAAGAAGGTCCAAGAAACGTTGTTTAGACGGGGTCGGACCAAAGGGAGAGGGGTGTCAGATGAGTGGGGTTTGTGGGGCATGCAAAAAGGTGGCCAGTGTCAAGCGGAGACTCATTGCCTGTAGGATATATATTGAATATGTCGGGGTCTATTCGGAACTATAGTTTCTCGCAGAAACTCGAACTCTTCGTCTGCATTGGGTGGTGGTTTGACTCCAAGTATGCCATTTACTGAAAGCGAGTCGCTGAAGGTATTAATGGCTCCACTAAGAATGACGGTCAGTGTATGTCGGAAGTGAGTTGCGTTCAAAGTCTGTTTGACGTATTGCCTTATATTATCGACGTAATTGAAGCGACTTTGAGTGCCGCCTAACTATGGCTGACTCCTTCCGACGATGTGCATCCGTCACTAGTGATTATAGTCAGGCTAAAAAGCTTCAAACTCTGTTCCAGTTCCTGATTTTGAAAACAAGCTTTTATGTGAGAAGAAGACCATAATGTTGAGTAAAGTAAAAATTGGACGAGTCAAAGGATAATGATAAACCCTCGTAATTCCTTGTTTGGCTGTTCTACTGGTTTTCCTTTTGGTTATCGCAGTTCTAAATACTAATTTATTCCCATACATTAATAATCATACAGACATATTTAACCAGCGGATATTAACAGATGTATGTTGCTATACCGATTTCTTTAGGCCATATTTATAAAATTTATTACTTTTACAACTTTCCATTCCGCAATCATTTGCTGCTGATAATTCTAATGAGTTTTGGTTCAGAAGTACCAAAACATATTGTACCACATGCCACATACCATGTCAATGATATTGTTTGTGCATTTTGCGCTTACAATGGGCATGGCGCGTGACGGCATTCATTATTAGTTGAGCCAAAAACTTTTCATCACGTGACACGAGCGAAGTGGTGCACACATAAACTGCCATGCGTTTGTAGTATTTTACAGGAAACGCGTCAGTATCAGCAAGGATTTGTGTATTTCGGCGGTTTTGCACGCCATCACGAGCGCGCTGTTGTAAAGGATACCCGAGCAATTGAGTGCTGTTAATTCGGGGCCGTTGCATGACTGATAAAGACGGAGCCGTAGGCTTCTGTAATGACCCTTTTTATTGTTCGGCCAATGTTTACGTGATTATTAAAACGGTGGCCGTCTATTTATAGCTCTTAATTTGAATGGAAGCCACAAAATGGAAGTGGCGTGAGTTAAACTGTGAATAATGCTATATAAATTATCGATTCGTTTGTTATAAAGGCAGGGGTATTAGCAGCAATTACCACCAATAATGAGTTTCATAATCACAGGTGAAAGGGTAGGCATGCAATCCTTGAAGCTTGTGCGAAATCACCACCAAAACAATGAAGGATTTGAAGTTCAAAGAGTTAGATGTGATTAAAAGTTACCGCAAAGCCAGAACATCTAGTGGTCTTACGTCGTCAAATCGCACGACCAAGGCGGCCAATTGATTAATTTCGTGAGATAACACTTTTACCAAACTCCATCAAATCGATTGTGACATTCGCTGTGTGGCTTGTCCTGTTGAAACTAAATATTGCCCCTGTTCATATCATCCAATTCAGGTCAAAAATATTCTTCTTTTAGTGACCAATCTATCTACGGACCTTAAAATTTACTTATATATACTGATCAATCTTGGTTAGGTTATGTCCGTTTAGAGGCTTATCCCTCAGCAGTTGCGCATTTAGACATTTGTGAAGAACACTCTGAAGTTATCACAAATCTGCTTAGATCACTGTTTGACAACCGACGTATTTCGCCTTGGTCTGGCTAAGAGACATTCGACGAGGAAATATTGTGATGGTTCTATCTCGTCTTCTTCCAAACAGCTGATGCAGCTGACATCCAATAAGATATTTAGTCTTACAGCTTGAATCTCGATCGGACGGTTAGAGCTCCGACAACCATTGATAGCTGGAGCTTGCTGAGTGGGAAGAGTTCCCTGGAACTCGTACGTTTTTCCTGTCTTAGACCAGAAGAACCTTCTGATTATACAGCTGCTGTTCGTCGACCAGCATTTGCGGATTTGATCTGAGTCCCAAAGGTGCAGTAGTGAGCTACAAAAAGTCTACGGATTTCCTACCCGTTCTCATTTCGCAGTTATTGCGACTGAAGTATCTGCTTTAGCAAGCTCATCAGCTTTTCAGTTTCCTACAATACCGCTATGGCCAGGCATACAAATCTAAGTCTAATCAGAAAATAACTTGATGCTAGAGATATGAAGTCTAGACATAATTTAACTAGTCTTGAGCGGACAGGCAGCGACCCGAAATCTAATATCGGCGCCTTACCATGGGAGCGGATAATCACCACTCTAAAGAAGGCTTCGCTACGGAGCGGTAAATCGACTACAACCGCTGCTATCAGCAGTCCAATATTTTAGTTGAACGATTAAAATTTTAAACTTAAGCCAAAAATGTTATGAAACAATTTACCCAAATTTGCAAATCTTTCACAGCCGAAATGAAAACTTTCAACAACGCACTGCCAATGCTGCAAGTTATTCGGAGCACAGTAAATCTCTCAGCCAACCATTATACTATTCACGTCTCAAAAGCCAATCAATTACACAGATTGGAAGCGAAGGCGTGAATTGTCAAAGCCAGAGGCGTCACTGCCGCGTCAAAGCCGCTGTTAGACTTAATTGAAATTACAACATATTTACAAAAGATCCTGGGCGACAGCCAAGAATTGAACTGAATTTAAACTAAAAATGGCATTTCTATTGCCACAACATTTACGGCAACAAGAATAACATAACAACAACAAATATGGAAATAAATGTGTAAAGAAAAACGTAACGGCAAAAAAATGAAAGGCTGCACAAAACCAATTTGGCATTGAATCCACGCCTGGTGACAGCACAACGGCTGTTGAAGTCCGCCACAAAAGCCGGCTCGTTCAAACTAAACGCAAATGACGAGTTTGAAAATGTCTACTAAAAAGCGAGCAAACGAACTCATAGCCGATAGAATGTGGAGTGCAAAAAATGGCTTTGACGGCACAGCATGCGGCAAGTACATACAATGCAATGAAAAATATGTATAGTTTTGAGAGGTGGGCGCCGGCGGGTAAGGTTCTATAACTCGATTGTCAAATACAAGAAGCCAATATTTGCGACGGCAACAGGCCCGAGGGGCTGAGTTGAAAGCAGTTTCGTAGCCGGCGACGGGCTGCCTGCACACATCTAGGTGGGCGTGTTGTCGCTTAAGCTAAACTATAGGGTGACACAATAAAGCCGCCTGACATTTATGTAACAACTGAATACTGTCAGTGAAAGCGAGTGAAAAGCAGGGTGAAAGGAAAAGCAGACAAGAGCGCGAAGTAAGTGCTTCTTGTTCATGCCATGACTGATCTGGTTGACTTTGCTGATTACTTTTAGCCAACGGGCATTGATTTGCTTCGATTTGGCGTTGATGACTTGCCGTTGCGGCGTACTTTTCTGTAGCTGTTAGTGCAGAAGGATTTAATGGTTTCATTCCGGATTTACGCCTTCCATGCAAGTTTGCAAGTTTACGCGGTAATTCACGGGCTCAGCAAACGAAGTGATTGAATGAATGAAAGAAAATTTCTTTTCATTTTCTACTTTCGCATTTATTTCGCTTTTATTTCATTTCATTCAACTAATAGGATTAGCATCCTGTGGTGACGTAGCAAGCTGAACGCTGAGAGGCCTCAACTGAACGGTGGTGGCGTTAGGTTGCGTCTATCGTCACAAAACCGCACAGCGGGTGGTTAACCTAAAAAGCTAGGAGGTTTCTATGTTGCAATGAAAAAATTTGAGTAAAATGCGAAGAGAATCGGTGTGTTTTGTAAACATAATTAACAGCGCTTATTCTTTGTAAAATAATTTTGAAAAATCTTTTCATAAAGTCTGAGAATGATTATTGTTAGGTGTATAAAGCTACAAAGATTCGTTAGAACTTTTGGCATTATAAAGCAACAATAAAGATTACTTCGGCTGAACTGAAACTAAAGTCAATCAAATTACTAAAATACCCTTCACAGATGCACTTCTTATAGTAGACAAGTGTATAAAAATATATTTATCTTGATTTAGATTGGTCAGTTTATATGGCAGCTATATGTTAAAGTGGTTCGATCTGAATAATATGCTGAGAGATTGTAGCGATGCCTTAGATTATAACAAAGGCGAAATTTCGTGAAGATACCTGGCGCAATAAAAAAGTGTTCCATGCAAGTTTTTAAGTTTTATCGGTCAGTTTGTATGGTAGCTGTATGTTATAGCAGTACGATCTGAACATTTTTTTCGGAGATTGTACAGTTAGCTGGGACGATAATCCGTGCTAAATTTCGAGACAATATCTCGTCAAATAAAAAAGTTTTCCTTACAAAGATTTGCCTTTGATCGGTCAGTTTGTATGACAGTTATATGCTATCGAAGTCCGATCTGAACAATTTTTTCGCAGATTGTACGGTTGGCTAAGACAATAATCCGTGCTCAGTTTCGTAGAGATATCTTGCAAAATAAAAAATATTTCCATACAAGCACATATCAGCAGGCATTATAGTGATCTGAGTTCTAGTTCGCACTATACAGACTCCAACGTTTTCTGCAGCGTGTTACAAACCATTAGTTGGATTTATCATATCAAATAAGATTCTCGCTCAATTTATTCACAACAAAATTAAGACAATAAATATTAAATGTTATGTCAACAGCAACTAACAACAAAACAAAATTGAAAACTTAAAATACGAAACAAAGCAACAATTAATAATTTCAAGAAATATTACGAACGTACATAACATAACTGCAACGGACAATAAGATGGGAGAAGTGCTTTTCTCTTGTGCTCGTTTCATTTTCATATTATTTTAGACAATTCCGAAAGCGATGATTCGAACAAAAGTGCCAGCTGAATAACAATGCAGGTCAAGTTTTCTTTCCCTTTCACCTTTTCAGTTTGTTGGTTATTGCTGGTTGCAATTGTTGTGTTCACTTTTGCTCTTATTTCGCTGGCTTCGTTTCTTGTGCTGCAACTGACCGGCATGTCTTTTTCGAGGGGTTTCCACAACGTAGCGCAGAGCCATCGCCAAATTTGCATTGTGTTGTGATAGCCAAGCATAAGTGGGTACCGCGGGACATTACAAAATGTTGTATGCAACAAAGTGGGGCAAGAGAAAATTTAAAAGCTATGAAAAAGTCATTTTCAGTCGCGCAAACAATATGCACTAGAAAGAGGACTTACTGCTTGTTACTCAGCTGTAACTGATTAAAAGTAAAAGAAATTATCAAATGGGGTCAGAAGAGTTTAAAAATTTTACTAAACGCGTGCTTCTAAGATTACAATGGGTATATGTTGGGATGTAAAAATATTTAAGAAAATTTTGAGCATTAAGTGGTTGATCCATGAATATTTAAGTATACAAGAGCTCTCTCTGTCCCTCAAAAAACAAAAAAAAAAAAAAAAAACAAAAAAAAAAAAAAAAAAAAAAAAAAAAAAAAAACAAAAAAAAAAAAACAAAAGAGTTGATGAATCTGGGCAGTTTTTGGGGATGCTCAATTGAAATAAACCCGATCCAACAGCAGATTACGAACTGTTATATGTATTTGTGTAGAAAGAAATCATGGAACGTAATTGAAATAAAATGAAATTGCTGCTTGGCCAAGACAAGGCACTTTGTCAGAAGTAAATGGATACCGACACCTTCTCTGAATCTGGCCTCAATTGTCTTTTGGCTGTTATCAGACTTTATCTGAAAGAACTTTAGCGACAATAAAGAGATAATCGCCAAAATTAGAGCCTTTTGTTTACTTGAAAGTAAAGACAAATCGTAATTTCTAAAATGTTTTCGATAAGTTGGAAGGTTCCCGTTTTGAAATAAGTTGAATAATCATTATCCACAAAAGAACACTAGCGATACATTTTGGAACAGGATCATGAGACCTTTAAATCTTACAAACGCTTTGAGTTCAAACTATTTTACGACCCCAATGAAATTGCATGTCACGTAGACAGTAGATAGTAATGTAAGGTTTGATACTTGCGAGTCGGGTTTGTGATTGAGCAGGACACTCACGGAGAAAGTATAAAATCACCTCATTCCTTTCGACTTTGGAGGTGCGGTAAGTATTGTTACATGGCAAGTCCATTTATAAGGCTTTTTCTCCAAATACACCATGCCTCGTTATGATAACTCTTGGTCTGTATGTACTTTTCCTAGGCTTATTTCATAAAACCTTAGCTCTTGTATTGTCATACTTTGACCTTATCTGCTACGCTATCTTTCACTGTATTACACATTTCCATCCATTTTCAGCTATTTTTCTCAAATTATCTTAATTTCGCTCTCTTGATCGCGCCTAGCAGGTAAATATATTACCGGAAATTGTTCTAGAGAAGTTCGTCTGCCTTTTTGTTGCTGAAAATCTTTTTGTCGACGAAAAGCCTAGCTATCTCTTTATATGGTAGCTTTCTGAATCTTCCCGTGGTAATTCTTTAAAATATACATGCCTGTACCAGGCTGTACCTGCTCGGAAGATGCTGGCTAAGTTAGGTAGACGAATACAGATACAGAGATTTCAAGATTCCCGGACTATACCTCGTCTGTACTCAACAGTCCATTTTAGACCTCTCGGTATAGATTGAGATACCATCTTCCTTCCCTAATAAACCTCCTCTCCAGTCACGTCTAGAGAGTAGCTATTGAAATTCAAGCTTAGAATAATATAGACTCATTTATTTAGATTTGTATTGAGCTGTTGCCGAATATCGCTATTTGTATGGTACGTAGTATTCAAATATTGTAGCAGTAGAAAGCAAAGAGTAGCAGGAACAGAAAATTCATTTGTAAAAAGAAAGCTGAGAGTCGAAATTAACTAATTAATAACTAAAACATGACACGAAATACCATAATTTTCGACCTCTGGTTTTCACAGCTCTTCCAACTCCGCATCGGTAGAGAAAACAAGCGAAACGCAGCATTCGTAGCAGAAATTCGTTACAAGATGGTATTTCGCAAACAAATTGAACAAATGAGAAACACCATGGCAAGCAATGTGAAAATGTTACTGATTGGTGTCATGACATTGCAATGCTGTGTGCTATCAATTTCACGTATCGACGACCGAAGTGCGAAGGTAATAACCAGCTGTCGACAACGAAGAACACCACAAACTCCGAGCGAGTTGAAATGCAAGCAAAATGCAAAAAAGCGAAATGAATGAAATGAAAAACGCCGCAAATATGGAAAAGTATGCACATTACAAAAATGTTGAAAAATGTTTGAAAATCAACGGACATATTGCAAAAGAAAAAAGCATGATTTTCAAGAATGGCAAAACGCAGTAATTGACAAGCAAAGCAACTAACGTTCGTAATAAAAGTGCAGGCGGCGCAGAGGCTGCTTCACATACAACATACAACAAGTGAATGCTTAGAAAGTTGCAAGCCACCAGCTGATGCGAAGCGTTGAGTTAGCGATGTGTATGTGACTGACGGCTGCGAATGTTGACAACTAGCTCTCGCCTGATAGTTTTGTCAAATGCAAGACTGTGTGCAAATCATTAAGAAGTGTCGGCAGCAGCAACAGCAATTGCCAGCCGTTGTTGTTGGCTCTTACGGCAACGCATTGTAACAGACTTGGAGGTATTTGTCGCTAGGGACGCCTAAGCTCTGTATGGCTATGTGCTGAGAAAAACGAGATTTTGATGAGAAATTGATGATGATTGAACGTTGTTGCACGCACGCTAGCTTGCATGCAATCGTGCAACCAAGCAACAATAAAGTAAGTAAACTGCCAAAGCTATTTGGTAACGCACATATGATTTCTTATGTGGAAACTGAGTTGTTTGGCTGTCGGTGTGCTTTCAATTTCTTTATTTTCATCCAGTTGGCTGTGCGACAGGTGTGCCAGAAAAATGATATTTAAAGGCATCAATCTTCAAAATTATATCCCGTCGCAGCGCGCTGGTGTTGAAAATGACCAAGAGCTGTGTGTCAGATGGTTTAATGCTGATTGTTTGTTGGTCATTTGTTGGTTGCAACAGCGAGTAATTAACATTTTCAACAGCCGTGTTAATGAAATTGATTGATTGTGGCATATGGACGGTTATGTGTATACAAAAATATAAATTCAATATAATAATGCAAAAAACAGTTTTTAGAAGTGTTGTAAAACAAACAAAAAATTACTGTGGTTACGCCAAACGTTCACAAATACAAAAGTTTTCATATAAGAACCCGACTCTAATTTGGTTTATATGGCAGCTATATGATATAGCGGTCCGATCGGAACAATCTCTGCAGAGATTATACCGTTGATTTGGATAATAATTCACGCTAAATTTTATGAATATGTGACCTGGGCTACGAAAAGGGAGCTAACGTGCGAAAACTAGTTTTCTGTGAAACAGCTGTTAACACAAAAAAAGCATCTCTCTCATCTTCCATCCGAATCAACTAAAAAGTGAGAATTGATTTTTTGACACCTAAGCCCCCTTTCCGTAGACCAGGTCACATATATCTTGTCAAACAGAAAATGTTTGCTTACAGAGATTTGATTTTGACCGTTCAGTTTGTATGACAACTATATGCTTGTTAGACCGATCTGAACAATTTCTTCGGAGATTGTACAGTTGCCTTGAAAAATTATTCATAGAAAAATTTCGTGCGAATACCTTGTCACATAAAAAAGTTTTCCATACAAGAACTTAATTTTTATCGGTCAGTTTGTATTGGTTGTCAAAAAATTCTTGCGGTATTTTTATTGAATTTTCAATTGTTCATAAAATATTTTTTGATGACTCATGCCCAGCTCTTGACCGATGCTACGGCTGCTGCTATGCCGGTCTTTTTCGACCAATTCAGCGATTTTATCGCAATTTTCGACGACATACCTTCCGGAGCGTGGCGCATCTTTGGCCACCTCTACACCTGAACGAAAACGTTGAAATCATCGTTGTGCGGTGGAAATGGAAACTATATCGGGTTCATAAATTGCACAAATTTTATTGGCGGCTTGAGATGCATTTTTTGCCTTTATCGTAGTAGTACTGTAAAATATGCCGTATTTCTCTTTATTTTGCTCCATGTTTGCGACGCTATAACTCACGAACGACTTAAAAGAAACGACAATCAATCAAACAGGTGTTAGCGCGTGAAATGAGCTTTCCAAAAAGGTATAGCATGACCCAATGCGACGAATAAAACTAGAACTACGCGCTCTCAGCGCCAACTAGCGAAAATACCGCAAGACTTTTTTGACAATCTAATATTTCAACTATATGTAATAGTGATCCGATATTGGTGACTCCGACAAGTGAGCAGCTTCTTCGGGAGAAAGAATTCCTGTGCAAAAATTCAGATCGCGCTAATTATTTCTATATACTTTATAAGGACTCTGAAGTTTCCTTCTGGGCGTTACGAACTTCGTGGCAAACTTATATACCCTGTCCGGGGTATAGAAAGAATATAATGATAGATATGGACTTATGTAGCTTCCTACTTATGTAGAAATTCATATAATGCAGATCAAGCTAAACTGGGTGTCTTCGTATGGAAACTTATTGATTTTTCCTAAGCTGCAGGTAGGTGTCAACCGCCACCGCGTAACGACAGGCAATTCGCAGACAATCAACTTGAATGGCTATAAATATCGCGTTAATCCTTTTAGAATTATTGCCAATTCTTTTGTTGCCACTATTGAGCAAAGCAAAATTGCATAAGCCACATGATGCACGGTGCTATTCAATTACTCAACGCATGTGGCAAAGGCAAGAGCCACAAACAAAGGAGATCAATAAAAGCCATCAACGCTTCACACGCAATGCGGGAATAGATTTATTTCATACCCACTCAACGCATTTGCTGACATTACATAATATATATATAAATATATATGTATGAGATATATTATGGTTTATTCTTCTGCTTGAATGTCTTTCTTATACTTAACGAGGAACGTTTACACCGCATTGCTGTCGAACGTGTGGCACCAATGGCAGCCAATGAGCATAACTCAGGCAGCTTAAGTGTGGGCTGTTAGCAAATTGCGCCACAAACACTCACTCACTCTTTTTCAAGCTAAGTGTTACCGCTTGATGAAGGACCTGAGGGCACTACGAGGCTACAAACATACACACATGTGCACGCGTAGACAACTTTACTCACGTACAAGCATAGCGTTATTTCCGTTCGCAGAAAGATAGGTGGGTATCCGTATGACGCCGTGCTTATTTGCTTCATAGCCACGACGACATCGCTCAGTTTTGCGCATCTCATCTCGTCGAATTAAATCGTATTAAATTATCACTCTGACATTATGGTTGGCATCCTTTCGGTTTGATTGCAATTTATACAGTGGCGCTGTCATTGAGGTGGTCTGGTCTGCCACTTTACGCTGCGTGGCAAACTTCATGGCGCTCAGTATCTCCAATGGCAATGCTTCTAGGCGAGCAACGTCGTGGCCAGCATGTAGTACACTTGTATTTAATTGAATTTTAAACTTATCTTTAAATTGCAAATACACCTTTGGTAAAGAGATCGTCAAGACTGCAGCCAATTACAAGTTATTCTTTGTATGAGTGAAACGGCAAGAACGAGAATATTTATGTTACATCAATATCACTGTGGGAAGTAATCCATGTAGCCTACGACGCTTGGAGAATAAGACACATTAAGGTCAAAAAGTATTTATCATATATTTTTAAGTTGATTTTATGGGTCTTATTATGAGTTGCATGCATTATTATAGAACTCGTCGACGAAAATCGATGTAACCTGTAAAGCAGGTCATAGTTTTCTGCGTCTTTTTACCGCGTTTTAACAGGTGGAAGGTCAAAATAATTTTCTATCATGGCACTTATAGAATCCGTAAATCATTGTTTTCTTTTTAACTATGTAATTGTCTTTCAAATAGGGGGTTTGTAGTCCTTGTCAACAAAGGTGGACCCGCGCATTATTAACTTCTTCCAAAAACATTCTAATTTTTATGAAATCAACTAATTTGCGCAGTGGCGCTTTCTGGCTCTCTGAAACCACAGTTGACCCAATAATGTAGGTAAGCAGCTGCAGCGTCTTCAACGAGCGCCTCTTGTCAGCATCTATGTTGCACTAAGGACAACCCTAACAAAGCCAGTCAATATCATTCTACACGTTGCACCTGTAGACATAGCTGGTAGATGTTTAGCAGTCAAGGATGCTATTAGACTTAGAGAAGCTGGACAAATGATTATAAGAGGCGACTAAAATCCAATATGCACTATGCCTGTACTTTTTGGCTTGCCTCGAGATTTCAGCTTAGTCAGAAATAGTGCTATAATATACTCAGCTTGACTTGATATTATAGGCTTTGAATGAGATTTCTTCAAATTAAAAGGCATCTCAAGTTCAAGCGACAAATGTCACCAGTCTTTCAGTTCGATGGGTGCTCAACTGGTACAAGGTCCAACTGGAAATTGAAATCTGGTACCACTAGGAGCAGTTAATCCTTGTAATTCGCTTCAATCTGCTCATTGGATTTGGCTCTTTGAGAAGATTCGTGATGGCTGTGGTTTAAACATAATGGCAGATAAATCTGAAAAATTCAACTCTGAAAAATTGTTGTAAAAAGCTTGTATTATTTGTATGTTCTGACCTAGATACTTCAAAAAAGCGCCGTGAGATTAGGTGATTGAGGGCGGTTACTCACGTAAACCACAACGATTGTTTCTGTATTCCTTACAATCTAGGTCATTGCATGGAAGAATCTTCACCCAAAGGTTCCTCGTCGGCTCACATACCTGCGAACGGCTAGTGAGGCGTAGCCATTGTAGAAGGAGTGCATGCAGTGAGATTTTTCACGGTTTGATCGAAGTTAAAAGGGATCAAAGTCAGTATAGCCGCTCGGCTACCGAAATGAATGCACACTTTTGTGAAGAAGGCTGCACTTCGAATCAGTACAATTATTGCTATCTTGATGACAGCCACCTTGCCGTGAAAAACGTTACAACTAGAGTTGATGTCAAGTGTTCCGACATGAAGGCGTCTAATAGATTCACACTCGGTGGTACTAAATATTTTATTGCGATTGAAATATCACGGTAGATAAACTTTTGGCGAACCTAGCGAAGTGGATGAGATTGATGTTAATAGGAAATCCAGACGCTTTTTCGATCAATGAGCATTTGAACAAGTGAAATTCAAACGATTTTGGTTACGTTTTTGAATCAATAGTACGACCTAACCTAATCTAGGGAGCACTGTTCTGATGAACTACATATATGCAAATTTTTTTTATTTTACTATTTAATGTATTTTACTTTTTAATTAAATAAAATATTGCATTGCATCGTATTGTGTCCTGTTACATCTTGTTTTGAAGTAAATTGGTTGAAGAATGTTAGAAATTTGTTTGTATTTGTTTTGTATAGCTCTATCTGAAATATTATTTTGTAAAATACATATTTCCCTTCCGCCTTTTTGCCTTTTGAATGTAATTTTTTGTGACGACGAGTACCGATAAAATCATTGAAAACATCGAGTTAGAACGGCATGTGGCATCTCGTGACATCGCCCAGAAGATTGCAGTTAGTCACCAAACCATTTTAAGCCATCTGAAGGAGGCTGGATATACAAAAATGCTTGATGTTTAGATGCCGCATGATTTGACGCAAAAAAACCTTCTGGACCGAAACAACGGGTGCGATATGCTGCTGAAACGAATCGAACTCGACCCATTTTTGAAGCGGTTGGTGACTGAATCACATCAACAATATCAAGCGAAAACGTTCGTGGTCGACGGCGGGTGAATCGTGCCAAACAGTGGCCACGCCTGGATTGACGGCCATGAAGGTTTTTCTGTGTGTTTGGTGGGATTGGAAGGGAACCATGAATCTATGAGCTGCCCCCATATGGCCAGAGGCTTAATTCTACCATCTACTGCGAACAACTGGAGCGCTTGAAGCAGACGATCGACCAGACGCGTCCAGAACTGGCCAACAGGAAGGGTGTAGTGTTCCACCAAGACAACGCCAGACCACACACTTCGTTGATGACTACTCAGAAGTTACGGGAGCTTGGATGGGAGGTTTTAACACATCCACCATATTACCCGTACATAGCGCCAAGTGATTACTAACTGTTCATGGTCATGGCGAACGCCCTTGTTGGTGTAAAGTTGAACTCAAAAGAGGCTTGTGAAAAATGGCTGTCCGAGTTATTCGCAAATAAGGAGGAGGGCTTCTACGAGAGAGTATTATGAAGTTGCCGTCTAGATGGAAACAGATTATCGAACAAAACGGCGCATATATAAACTAAATCCGATCACAGTAAGTAACACTTCTTATAAAGCATTGAATAAAGAGCAAAAAAGAGGAAGGGAGATATTTGACAACCTTATATTATGGATAATATTGGGTTTCAATCGAGCACGCTTAAGGTTACGCTAATTTTCAATTGTACCATATGGAGAGTAATCCGCACGGACTCCCTTTTAGGTCAGATACATATTCAATAACTATCATGATACTGGATCGTGGTCAATGTTTATTGTAATTCACATCACAAATATTTACATATTTTGAAATCCGGATCATCGATCGTGGAACGCGCATTAAACGTTCAATATACTGAACATTTCAAATCTTAGCGCTTGAAACAAACTCTTCAGTTGATAATAAACACAATATTTTAGTTAGTTCTTGCAAATATCTAAAGCTTACTCTTAGTTGAGTTTAAATACCACACTCTCGGGCAACTCATATCTTTGTTGTTATACATACATATATACATATAGTTAAGAACAGCTGGCACCACTAGACCTAATTAAATCGCATTACTATAATTTAATCACACTTCCGAAGATGCGAATACAATGTAGTTCAGTTGTTGTCATGGGGAACATACCTGCAAAGAAGTAGGAGAAAAAGCAATTAATTATTTCCAGAAGTAATTAGTAATCAGATTTGTGAATATAATTTACATGAACTAATTAAAATACATTCGAACACACAAACTTATGAAAATACTTACAAATGAAAATTATGACTCAATTTAAATAAAGCTTATAAATACACAAACATATCTATGAAAGCGCATACTTGTAAATGAATACGTTGCTATGTGCACACTCTTGAGAATATTTAATGGCATGATAGTGTGAATATGCAAATAAAAAATTACGCAATAACAATAAATCTTCAAAGACAATATACCGAAAGACAAGCTTATAAAAGTTTGTCACTGAAACGCGCTTCGAATTGTGTACGTGGGCTGCCTTTTATATTTCGGGATTTGGTTGCCAATATGGCAACTCACAAGTTTGACAATTTGATGCTGATGATTGATGTTATACACGGAACGTTTTGAAAACCTGCGCTATTTGTATAGTTTACAGTAACTTAAAATATTCATTTCGACCAAAAATTTAATTTACTTTCGCGCGATTCTTTTTACAACTTTCGATATGGATTAGCTCAGCTACAGTGCATCGATGAGCTTAATGAAATTTTTGGCGATGAAGCCCTATCAAGGACTAGTGTCACTATATCACTCTTGAACGAATTTCGTGAAGTTTGTCCAAACTCAGTTGTTATTCAGGAAAGTATTGGTAATCTCCCTCGTAGTCGTCGTTTGTAGTCATATACTCAAGTAGAATTGCTTCAACAGAGCCAATAGCTCACGTCGAAGACGGGGAAGTTTTAGTTGGAGGTCGAAGCTGGATACAAATTCGAGCTGGTCTCGCCGCCAGCATAGATGACAATCAAATGGGAACGAATTGCGGCGCACAAATTTATTTTTTATGCTTTTAACGAGTATTATTTTGCACAAAAAGGGGCGTGGGGAGTAACGATGCCCAATGGAAGGAGCACAAGCAGCAGAACCAGTGTGGTTGTGGCAAAACACATTAACGCCTTAGATAAAAGAACTGAAATTGGAGTGCAGACGCACTTGTGTCCAATACATACATATATATACTCAGCTATCTATATACTAAGTACGTCTGTACTTATTTAAGAGCGCATGCATATTTATATATGCAAAGTCGTTGCTATTTACATACAAACATGCGCTTGTTACCCACTTGTGTTGTTGGTGCTCCCTTACACAGACCGACTGACCATAAATCATAATAATAATAACTGTGCTGTCTATGAATTAACAACAAGTGGACGGGCAGTGCCAGGAAAGTGGCGGCAACAAAGCTACAGCGAGTCGAGTTACGAGCTTCGGAGGCGAACGTGCAGTGGGCAAAAGGAAGTGAGAGTGGCATGAGCCACAGTTCATATCAAAAGCACTAGCACATGCAGACACATAAGCATGTTCCTGTACATAAGTCTGTATGTGTAGTAAAGCATGATAGTCTCTTGAGACTGAAAAGCTCCAATTGGCTTGAATTTGCCAGAAGGATTGACAGTTAAATTTGCTAGGATACAAAACGAAGAATGGGAAGCATAGAAAATTAACACTTGAAACAGTTAGGCTGCGTTTTGACGAGCACTCTTTTTTTTATCGACAGACTCGCTTTTGGTCTCGCTCATTGTGTCCACTTGATCCTTTCGTCTTTTCTCGCCGTCTTTTCGCCTATAAAAACCGGTTTGAGTGCCAAAAAGTGTTCTCATGAGAGCAAAACCTTACCAACAGTTGGATGTCTAACCGCTGCAATGATTCACCACCACCATTGAATACATACTTTATCTCTTTCTCACTCTCTCTTTATCTCAATCTATCTCTATTCAACTCTATCTCTTTCTCTCGTCATCTCTATCTCTTCATATCTATCAACCTCTCTCCCTCACAATCTCTCTTAATTGCTCCAAACTAAATAGTAACAATTTTCAACGAAGGATAAAAATAATTAAGAATAGAAAATTATTCCCTATTAATATGTTACTGAATGCGTGGTTTATAGATCTGCAATTAGAAGTTTCTGTTTTTCCTTTCAAATATGGTGGAAGAAAAGCTTGTCTGCTTCAAGTACAAATATATAGCACCCCTAAAACTTTGACATTGAAAGCACCTTGATGGGATCAAAAATTGTATCCTCACGAGCTTCCAACATCATTTTAAGAACTACCCGACCTGTGCTTGCAACTGTCAAGGCTAGGAGTAATGAGTCGAAAACTATTAGATTTTAAGAAGATTCAAGAAAAAAAACGAAATGATATGACAAGGGGTATTAATCTACGACGGAAAGAGACAATGTTCAATATATCGGAAAAGAAAAACTAAAATGCATGAATGCGCAGATTATGAACTATTGGCAGACATTGAACTGAACACTTACTGAAGTTAGAATAGAAGATAAGATTAAGATAGTACCCCAACTAAGTTAGGTTAGGTTAAGAGTTCATTCCTAATAGGGATCTCACTTGAATAGCTTAGAACACCGGTCTATTCTCGTACCTAAACTCAAAACTTGTTGGGAAGGCTAATATCAGTTTCAGTTATGTCTCCTCGTTCGCCGAAAGTAAGATGGCATAGATGTTAGACAATGGAGAATAATTTGCTTGAGTGGTACCACCTCATCTTGATCAAGTTACGTCCGACAAGATTTTTATCGTTACCGCATGAATGTCTTTTGGACAATGTGCAGTAAGAACTCCTACGCTTCCGACAAGAAGAACTTTGTTAAGAAACAAGTAGACTCATTAGATTTTCGGTGTTCTACTCGGTACCAAAAAGTCTCGCATTCCAACAGTAGCGGAAGCGCAAGTTGTCTACTTGGATTCAATTTGCTCCCATTCCATTGGGAGACGCCCCAGAAAGGATTGTGCTACAACATATCTCGCTATCGTATAAAAAATTTAAGTCCTTCAACAATAAATCCTTTCTTTCGCACTCTGCTCCTATCACTTTAACAGCTTTATATTGTACATATGTACATATTTATATCGTACCCACTGACTGCTTTCATTACATCCGTTTAAACCTAATGGCTATCGTTATTTACTTCTTTACGCTTGCAAGCACTGAGGTCACACTAATACGCATGTACGACTCCACACGTTGGTGACCTCCACCTTGACTTTATTGGAACTTTTTAATCCAATATATTCTCAAATAAACGCTCGGCTTAGCACTGAACTGATAGCCCAACTGCCAATGTTATCTCACTCACTTCCACCATACGCTCTGCATATATTTCGAGTCCTCGCCAGAACTCCGTGTATGTTACGATAAAAATGTGTATGTAAATAAATAGGTGTATACGTGTAGGTTTGCATGCATATTTTTAAATTCATCCTGCTACATTCATTTGCCAACTTTTCTGGCTAAATTACCAAATATTGCAAATTACATGGATTATGTTGGCGTTCAAGAAATATACACGCTTATGTGCCTACATATCAATTCGTACATATGGTTACACACAGACCATGCCCACACCAAATGCATTCATCCTTACAGTGCCATAAGAATGGCCATTTATTGTCAGAAATTGTTGCCATTTTTTGTGTAGCATTACGAAATTTCCGCCACTCCATACATCCCTTTGCTGAAATGCTTCCCAACCCCACAGTTTCCCACACTGCAGTCCACTAGCTCGGTCGCCCAGCGCTACCCACCAACCCAGCGGTCGACCGACCAACCGACCAATATCATTTCAACTTTGTGGCTCTTATTGTTGTCATTTGTTTGTCCTATTTTTGTGCGGTTGTTTTTATTGCTTATTTTGTTATTGTTGTTGCTGTATTTGTCACAGTTTACTGCTGCTAGCCTGCACTTGTGCGGCTAAAGGATTTTATACACTCAATATAATTAAAGGATTTTGAACAGCAGATTTGGCAGCTTCCTGCCTCGCCGGACAATAATTTTGAGATTGTGTGGTTTGAGGTTGAGTCCCCTGACTCTCTATCTCCCTGACCGCTCCTTCCCCCACAACATACGCTTTCTGGTGTTTGCGGCTTTCAGTTGTTGTGGCTCCGTCCTTGATTGTATCAACTGAAATTGCATTTCCATGATTATATTTGTCGTTGAATTTAGATTCTGTCTGTGTCTGTTGCTTCAATGATCAACTTACAAGTGCCACTTGTGAACGCTCTGCCTGCTTAAATTCGATTTGCTGCCTGCATTAAAAAGCACATGGCCAATGCTGTGACCGAGGTTTGCTTGCATACATTTACCATCCATAAAAATTAAGCAATGCTTTTGACAGGGATTTTTGGCAGACATCGACTCATCTCAAGCTTACATTTTAATTAAAACTCAAAACAAAAATTATCAAAAACATGTTTGGACATAAGGGTAGTAATGGCTCCTCTTTGACTTTTCGTGGATTATGCCACCAACAAAAAATATATCTGATTGTCTTAGAGGACTAACCTTAAATCAAATACTGTTCAAGTCTTATAACAAGTCTGTCAATTTTCCACAAGTTAATAACCTCAAGTAGAGTTGGTGCTGGAATATACTGTTCAGAGTTAGGCACAAGACAACCTTTTAAGTTTTCGGACAAGTACTGTATATTTCAAGATCTTTGCTATTGCGGGAGCCGCGGAGCTGGACTCTAATGTACCTACAGCCAAATCCAGAGTCAACATCTACATAGAGAGCTGAGCAGTAATCAAAGCAGTAACCTCGTATCGTATATCGGCCAGAAGTGTCTTGGGCAGCAGAGCAGCAGTGGAAAGTGTTGCCAGAAGTAAGCGCAAGCTCACTTCTACAGAGGTGTCTGGCCACAAAGGCATCAAGGGCAATGAAAAAGTGGACGTGATTGCCAAGAATGGTGTACAAAAAATTGATCAACATTGGGAAACCCATGCATTGTCTATACGACGATTTAGACAGAAGAGTGGTAAAAGAAATCAAAACCCGATGAAAAAAACTGCAAAGGTCATATGCAAAACGATAGATCGAAAGTACACAAAATTTCTGTTGGAACTAGATAGAAGATACTGTCGGAACATAATGGGAACACGGGCTGGTCACGACACATTCCAGTCTGGTAGCGACACACGCCAAGGATGGGGTTGACAGATCGAGAAAACTGCTGGAAATGTCTAGCGCAGGACATCAGGGAAACTTCTTAGAGAGAAAAGAGCGTGTGTAACATTTTAAATTGATAACTCAAAAACTTGAAGACATGGCTAAATCGACTCAGCTCGCCAAGCTGATATATAGTATTATATCCGACGTCTCATTCTGGACGTTAGGAACATCGTGGTAAATTTCATATACACGGTTCAGGTTGATTGAGAAATGCAATGACCATATAAATGATGTTTTGTAAATAACGGCTTTGAGAACGGTAGCAACCATGCTTTGGAACATCAATGGATGAATCATGGGTACATCGTTGCACACCTGAACTCGTGCGGCACTCCGTTGAACGATTGTTACCCTGGAAAAGTCGTTGAAAACATAATAGTCGACCATCAAGGTTTTAGGCAGCATTTTCGGGATTCATATAGTATTAGAGGATCCGCTTAACTCCAATACTGTTCAAGTCTCATGACATTTCTGTTTAACATGTATTTTGGCGTTCACATAGACCAATTCTGATAAACTACCAAAACAATCAGGAGGTTTTCATGGCTGAAGTCGAGAGCCTGACGAAAGATGGCCTCTGTTGGATATTTTTGACATTGGTCGGAGCACGAATCGAGTGCAGGTCTTGTGTAGAACTATTGCACTACTAATTATTCATAAGAAAGTGATAATTAACCATATTGAAAACAGAAAGAAAGCCAAAACATCTGTTTAGAGATCGAAAATTGGTTTTCACGAATTTGTATTTCGAAAATGCAATTTTTTTGAGCCGAATATCAACCGCACCTTTATCGCGCCATATGACAAATGACTCCCAAATGGCAACCCAGCAAAAGAAATTAACTGTAATTTTAACGTACAGCAGCTTGATTGCCCTCGTAAGCAGCCTTTATGGCCAGCTTTAGTTTTTCTGCGTGCTACTGAAAACTGCAGTTCGAAAATGCATTAGCTCACAAAATTACGAAAATTCGCACCGATTGACAAACAGCATAAGCACCACCAGCAGCAACAACACATTCGCTGTCATCATTACAAAATTACGTGGACAAGAGCCAATATACATGTTACCGGAAAGTCACCCCATATTCAAAAACAAAATGCTTTGAAGAGAAAAGCAATTTAAATCTAGCAGTTAAATCAAGTCAATGCCGAAATTATAATCGTATACAACGGCGCGCAAATAAAAATTTCCCCTGCCGTTTCTGTAGGGATATAGAAGGTGTTTGGTGGTTGCAAAGGACACTCGCTGCCTGCAGCCGCCGGATGGTTTGGGTTGGAAAACTAATTCCGCCTTTAACAGCCATTAAAGCCATTTGTCACTAAGTGCAGCGCGGCGGCAATAGGGAATACTCTTTCTGGGGTGGGAGGCGGTGTGCACTTGGTTACCAAAATTCTGCATCAAAGGCTTTATGACGCATGGCAAAGGTATGGAAGCGGTAGCCGTTTGTGGGTATGTGTTGTTTTGTTCAGTTTTTGTTATTATAAACTTATTTCATAACATCCAGAGCCCGCCGCCAGTCATCCACTTTCTGAGCTACGTTTGAAATGCTGGCGATTTAGCGTCACTTGCACAGGCGGGATTAGCTCGCACGTGTTCGACTTTTCCCCGAAACAATAACACTTTTATTATTTTTCGTTTTGAGCGCCCAATATATTTTTTTCTCAATTTCATTCAGCTTTGGGATATATATTATTTGGTGAGCAGCATTTCTGGACCTATGACAAACGTTGAATATTTGGACTTCAAAACGTATAAAATAACTGGTACTGAACAGTTTTGATATTTGTGTGTAACCTAAAAGTGAATAATGATGACGAAAGTTCAGCATACTAGACTTAACGGACCATAATCAGAAGTTCGGCACAACTTATGAAATATTAGTAGAAATTATAGGGTGCGCTATAATTTTTATCGGTAAGTAAAATTATAATAATTTTGTCATTAACTAACCTATTAATTGGTTAGCTAAAGGAAAATGTTTTGTTAGTTTTTTATCTACCTTGTGAAAAACAATTTTCAATTCGAATCAAGTTGAGTTAATAAAGTAAAAACT
This sequence comes from Bactrocera latifrons, assembly GCF_001853355.1. Classification (NCBI taxonomy): domain Eukaryota; kingdom Metazoa; phylum Arthropoda; class Insecta; order Diptera; family Tephritidae; genus Bactrocera; species Bactrocera latifrons. The sequence continues at coordinate 1,315,729 of NW_017537157.1, forward strand.
CATGCCCAGCTCTTGACCGATGCTACGGCTGCTTCTATGCCGGTCTCTTTCGAGCAATTCAACGATTTTATCGCAATTTTCGACGACAGGCCTCCCGGAGCGTGGCGCATCTTCGACCACCTCTACACCAGAACGAAAACGTTGAAATCATCGTTGTGCGGTGGAAATGGAAACTGTATCGGGTCCATAAATTGCACAAATTTTATTGTCGGCTTCAGATGAATTTTTGCCTTTATCGTAGTACTGTAAAATATGCCGTATTTTCTCTTTATTCTCTATGTTTGCGACACTATAACTCACGAACGACTTAAAAGAAGCGACAATCAATCAAACACGTGTTGGCGCTTTGAGCTTTCCAAAAAGGTATAGCATGACCCGACGCGACGGATAAAACTAGAACTACGCGCTCTCAGCGCCAACTATCGCAAGACTTTTTTGACAACCTAATATTTAGAGAGTGTAATCTTTGCCGAAATCTGTGAAGCTTTGCAGAACATACCTTAGATGTTTTCCATACAAGAATTTAATAATGCTAGGCACAGGAAAGGTGCTGTTTCGACAGGGAGAGAGGTGTTAGATAGTGGCGTTTATTGGGGTGTTAGACTTGGGTCATATGGAGACCAACACGGACAAACAGAAGTTTAACCTAATAAATATTCGGAACGTAGTTGCGCAAGCGTCACTGTAGATTATCAACGCAACTCGAGCTCTTCGCCTACTTTTTGGTGTTAATGGTTCTATTAAGCGGTCAAGACATGCCTGTAATGAAGGAATGACCTTTTTGTGCTCCCAGCAGCAGCCTCCGCATCAAGCGGGAATGATTTCTACGAAAACATGTCAGCAGAAACTCCTTGGAGAAGAATGTGTCTTTTGGCAGGAATCTTGCTGGTCTCACTATATATATATCACTATATAATTTGCAGGGAAACACCAGTATCGTATGGATTGCAGTGTTCCGATAGTCTAATGCTTCTTCGTGGGCATCCAAGCGACCATATCGGCGCTGAGTGGTCGATAACCAACCGGCCGATTGTCTGCTATGATGCTAAAAACGTTTCTTTATTTTATTCCCAGATGCTGATAACTAGCGACTAGAAGATTTTGTAGTGGCTTAGGTGGGTTTCAGAGGTATAAAAAAAAAGGTATTTTTACGATTTTTTTTTTAATACAAGCAATCATGTATTTGAAAAATATAATATGTTAAATCAAAGGTATATATTTGAACAATAGCTCCTGAAATTTCGATACAAAAATGTTGAAAATTCCGCCGTTGAGACCGAATTTCCCTGGGTGTCTCTCAAAAAAGTGCTCTCGCCGTGGACAGCAAAACTTTTTATTGGTTCATATAAAATAAAAAAAAAACTAAACATATTCTGTTAGTACATATCTCAATCTCGTTTTTGAAAGTAGGAAATAAAAAAATATTAAAATTGTCCTTCTGTCGGACTTTGAACAAAAAATCTCATTTTTGGTAAAATTTTCGGCATTTTTTGGTCAGAAAAATAAGTTGTAATGAAACAAAAAAAATCCTTCGTTCAATAACTAGATAATATTATTTCAAAAACGTATATACAATTCGAGAAAAACGCGTTTAAACCCTGTCTTTACTTAGCGCAGCTAGCCTTGAGTGCACAAGTTCTCAAGGCTGTATCTCCGAAATTATTACTCAGATCAACTTTAAAATTTAGGACTATATTCTAGAAGTATTGCAGAATTTTATATAAAAAATAACAAACAAAAAAATCGATTTTTTTAAATTTTCAAACCCACCTAACCCCATAATTGGTTACTCGCAATTACTCAAAGCTGAGCGCAGAGGGAGAGCAGTGTTAACACAACAAACCTTCTATTTAAACAACAGTTAAACACCGTGAATAACTGCACACACAGCTGAGGGAAGAAAAGCCGCCATGTAGAGCACAAAACAATACTAAGAGACGAGGGCATCGTAGCTAAGCGGCCAACTGGCCCACCTATGGTGCGGCAATATGGTATAGCGCCGTTTGAAGTATTCAATAACTGAGGCAAAAACTTGTTGTTTCTGTAAGTACATATATTTAGTTGCTGCAATTGTGCCGATAGGCGCCGCGATACTGAAGATATTTAAACTGTGTTCACAACAAAGCGGAGTAGTCATTAAAGCCAACAACACGTACGCGTGGATTCGCTTGTTCGGAGAGTTGATATTCCACGCGCGCATTTCAAAGCGATTAACAATGTTGCGACCATTTACAAGCATGTCGATGCGTGCAACATACATACATACATATATGGAAAGGGTAGGAGGAAAACATGTTTTTACAAAAGAAGCAAGCAATATGTAAGAACTGGCATACTAGTATTTGTATGTGGCATCCTTGCCAGCTGAGCCGCCGAGGAACACGTGCAATTGCGATTAATTCTCCTCCAGCCTACTCTCACATTTTTTGGAAAGCGCTTAGAATACTTAGTGCCGTAGGAAGCGAAAATACAAATTCACAGCAGTAATTAAGCATACCATTGTATAGGTCAAAAGAGGGTAGAAGCCGTCGTACGGTCTTTAGTATGTCTTAGTATACTTCTAGGCGCTTTAACTTTAGTTGTGTTCGTAATAAAGTCAGTCTTGAATTATATACTGGCAAACTTAATGCCTTATCAATAAACATTTCTCTCTACATTATATTTTTTCAGTAAGTGCGCTGGTGTATGCCTTTGTGAGTGCTTTTGGTCTACTAGTTATGCACACTTGGAAATCCATTAGAGCGTAATTTGACCTCATTTCGAATTTACAACTTCCACAGAGCACTTGTAGTTGTTGCATAAAACACCCCACCACCACCTGTGCACACAATAAGCTTACGTAAATGTTTGGTACATACCAATTTACATACAAACATACGGACTCGTACACATTAAGTTCGGAATGTATTTGTATTTGCTGGGTTTTAATCACCTTTTGCCCATTAGTTGCCACCAAGATAATCTTAATCCACGCCCTGCTTTCAAAATCTTGTACTTTATACAGTTGTTACTTTTACATACAAACACATATACATACATACTTGTATACAGTGCCGGGATTAATGGGATTCACTGGTACTGTATTAGCTCTTAGCATTCGTAATTTGTAATGTTGGCTTCACCATTTTCATTTGGCTTCTCTGCATATACATAGATAGTATATTTACAGGTGTAATTCCTTGCAATTAGCAATAGTAGAAATGTAGCCTATAAATTTTAGCCAGTTTTCTACGTATTTGTGGTAGAAAAATTGTAGCAAGTAGGATAATTAGCTCACAGCAAATATTTTCAGTAAGTAAGTAAGTAAGCGTCTTGTTTTTGCAAGATTTTTGTGGCTCACTACACAAGCATTAATTACCATTATTCTAATGCGAAAAATCGATTTTTTGGTAACAAATCGAATGTGTCTACATAATATTTGCAAATTTTCTCCGAAAACTGAAAGTTGATCCAAAAAATAGTTTTGAAGTCACATGCTTATTATTATGTACGGTAGTTAGTGTAGAAGGAGTGTCTGACGACGCACCAAGGTCTTTAGGATGCCCATTGTAATACCACCGTGACTAATATTCACTCGACATATTGTCTCTTCTCAGAACTACCCCTTGCTTCTGTACGTGTAATTTAATATTTTTGCATTGATAATAATATTTTAAATTCATCTAAATGGCTCCCAAAACTTCAAACGTGTTTTTCTCGAAGCTGTGTTTTTCGTAGGCAGGTGATATTGCAGCCTTTCGTGCTCTATTAGCGCTAGGGGCATCATTTTGTTACACTATCGAAAGTTCTTTGAATCTTGCGGTCTCGCTTCATCGTTGCGTTTAGAGCTCTGCGAGCCTTAATGAAGCTATTTATTCATTTTGTAGATGACCGTCTAAGGTTTGGTACCTCACGGATCCCAACAGTTCTATGTTGTCTCTGTGATAGAGCTGAATACTTATAGAGAAAGTATAGAACCTTTCTGTATTCGATTCGAGTTTGCAGCTGGGACAAGTATTGTCATAATGCATTTCCATCTTTAAATCTTCTTCTTTTCGCTACGTGGCGCCAATTGGATATTCCAAGCGTAGCCAGGTCCTTCTCCACTTGGTCCTTCCAACGGAGTGGAGGTCTTCCTCTTCCTCTGCTTCCCCCGGCGGGTACTGCGTCGAATACTTTCAGAGCTGGAGTGTTTTTGTCCATCCGGACAACATGACCTAGCCAGCGTAGCCGCTGTCTTTTAATTCGCTGAACTATGTCAATGTCGTCGTATATCTCGTACAGCTCATCGTTCCATCGAATGCGATATTCGCCGTGGTCAACGCGCAAAGGACCATAAATCTTTCGCAGAACTTTTCTCTCGAAAACTCGCAACGCCGACTCATCTGTTGTTGTCATCGTCCAAGCCTCTGCACCATATAGGAGGACGGGAGATCAGGATCTCCCGATAAATCAGGATCTCCAAATGACCAATGCTCCGTATGAGTAGCCGTAAAAATCCTTAATTCTTGTCCTATCATATTTTTATCCTATCTGTTACACTATATTGCATATGGTTATATGTTTTCATCTATGCTGAGATGTTTGTTCAAATTGAAAAGAATAGAAAGAGAAGTGGAAGTGAAAACGTTTTCGGAAAAAATTACCTTAAAAAGCAGAAAATTATGTGTAGGAAAATGTATATATCGATAAGATAAATGTCAATACTTATATCAGACGATATCCATGTCAAAGCCTACCGTCGGTAATTTTCTTAAGCTCCTTCCAAATCGTTCGTATAGGCCAAATCTTTGCCTCGGATTTGTCTAGACAAATCTATAAATTGGACAACACGTCTGCTACTTCCTTGCAGAAAAGATTCTCTTACCGGACACCCCAATTTATGGACAGGTGGAATTGACTGGCAATGTTTTCAGAGTCGGTGCGAGAATTTTTTTCAATGGAATGTCGACGTAAAATTTCACACGTCCTATTCCAGAAGAAGGCAGAAGGTTTTTGTCAAGTAATAATCAAGGAGAAATCATTTCTGATAATAATTTATATTTTTAAGTCACTCTGAAGGGTATATTATTTAACAATTTTTTTTCCTACTAATGTATTAATTAAAATATATCCTTCAAAAAATTCTGAAAAATGCATTTTTCGGAATCAAACTCAATTGAGCACTTTAAAAGCATAAGAGAGTGCGTGAATTCTCTAAAATTATTGGCAATAATTTAAAATTATTAAGAAATGTTCTTGGATTGAATCTCTATTAAAAAGTCAGTGGATTAAATTCTACCCAAATTGGAAATCTAAAACTTTATTATCGATTCGCACGTTATGTGTTCGATATTTCGAATACAAAGCTTGTATGGGGTAAGTTAGTAAAAGTCGGTTTTTAAATATTTTATAAGGTTTATTTGACTGTCTCGACATTTTCCTGAAGGTAGCATGAATATATGGAATAGATAACCAGATAATCTCTTTGTCAAAACCTATACAAGTGAATATCCAAACTTAGCCTTCATGAATTGAGGTGCCGTTGTCAAAGTGGTGAGATTTCGAAAGATATTATTGAGCCAAAATAGCCAAAAATTACAACTAATGTGATTAGAATATTAATTTTTGTTCTCGAACATAAAAAAGCGTTCTGAAATGAAAATGTCGTTAAACATTCCGATTTCGCTAATATCGCACTTTGTTGTAAATATTGTTTTTATATAATTATATGTGAAGTTTCAAGAACATTGAATTTCCAAACCACTACATTCAGGCAGCCTTGTCCTAAACCTTTGAAGTTTTTCTGCTTGAGGTCACGCAAACGCTGTCGAGGGGAAGAAAAATATTTTCATATAAATATTTGTGGTTTTTCCGCACTTTTGAGCACAAAACGGCAGAGAAAGTGCAATTCACAGCGAATAAAATAGAAAACAAGTTTAGCAGCTGCAAAAGTTTTTGTTATACTATACTATTTATGGTTTTGGATGTTTTGTTTTTGCAGTTTTTTTTTTTTTTTTGTTTCGTTTAAATTATTTTCCCCCCTTCGTTTATGAAATCATAAAGTTTATCAAAATAAAAAGCAAGCCAAATATTATATTAATACCCTGTACGTTAGAACAATTACATTTTGTTACTAAATAACCGCGTATACGGGAAATGTTCTGCGGATTATTCTAGTCAACTATGGATTATTCTAAACAACTTTGGGTGTAAGTCCTTAGACTGTGGGTGCAAACCCGGTTTCGGGCCAGCGATTTTTAAGGCGAAGTTTCAAAACTCTGAATAATCGGTTTTATGGGAGTTATGTGCGATAGTTGCCCGATCTTGCCGTATTAGACAAATTTCGTATTAAATTTCATTGGGATCTCTCAATAGCTAACGAGCAAATTCTTATGATCTCTAAAATTTTTGCTCTAAAAAACGCTGGCTCGAAACCGCTTTTAGACCCACAGTCTCTTAGGCAAAGTTGTTCAGAATGGTTCGCAGATTATTTCCCGCATATGCGATTTTTAGATTTTTTTGGTTCCCTGTAAATCGATCCGCTCTACGGTACGTGCCGGTATATTAATTTTGTAAAACCCCAAAGGAAACTTTTTGGAGACCATAAAAAATATATAATCTCACTTAGCGTGAAGAGCTGAGTCGAGTTAGCCAAGTCTTTCTGTTCTCACAATCTAGTCACTCAGTTTTGTTGTTGCCGTTGTAAGAGTTACCTATAACTCATTAGGATGGTAAGAATTAGATAAATTGTCACTGAATTAGCCGATTCCCACAACAGCGACTTTTACGTTTATGTAACGCTACAATATCGGTACAAAATGCTCCAATCGGATCACCATAACTCTACAAATCGATCAGATTCAATATTTTATTTCTACAAGGTATTATAGCTTTGGTATAATCGAAGTTAACGGTACTATTCTATTCAATTCAACTTAGTTAATTTTTGTTGCAAACTTTTATGGAGCAAAGCCACACGAAGCCTCCAAAGCTATGACCTTGAAGAGGCAGTTATACACGGCACAACAAAATACTTTTACCACGATTCAGCGCGTTGGGCAGAACAAAGTTTATTTTGTGAGCGAAGTTCGCGCTACAATTTTATTTTATTGTTTTTCAGACACACTCTCTCTTAACTATAAATACTATATATAATACCGAGTTTGTAAATAAATATTTTTAGATTGTTCAAGCGGTTCATTTACATTATTTTGCAGTGAGTTTCTGTGCCCTCGACGGAAGAAACTGAATGACTGCGGCTCGGTGGCTTAAGATTCTAAAGGTTTTGCAGAAATTATAAGCTTTATATAGAGTCCAACAGTTGGTTAGGTTATTCATGCTGAGCCAACAGTCCTTGGCCGGGTAAAAAATGCGGATCCGTTCCGAATACGAAGACCCGACTGTCGTGGGAACGGGGGGACCTGCTGGTACTTACTAATGCAGGTTCAGTTTATTTGAGTTGAAGAGATCTTCAACGCCTTTTGGCAACTTAAAGATGGAGGTTCGGAGCTGAATGATTCCACAACGGCAAATATAAGAGCGACTTTATATCTAATGCTGAAACTTCATTCCGTCCCTTGAACAGCGAAGCACCGGACTGATCTGCATGCTGTCGCGCAATTAAATTGAAAGAAAACATAAGATTATTTACACTCTGCTCATTGCGCTCAAGTGGACTCACTCGTTTCACTCCACAGTGGACCCACTTGCTCCACTCACCGCATTCAAGTAGAAAGCAAAAAGCTTTGACTTTCTATAACCACACAGCAGCAATTCAAATGACCCCTTCAACATTTCGCTTGATTACTCACGCATAAAAAATAAACGAGCACTCCGACTCGCTGGCTAGTGCTCGCCAGTGACTTCTACCACTTCGGTAAGGGCACAAAATGTCCTCTTTAAACAGACCAAACGAGCAACTCTTCGCAGCCTATGCGCCACTTCTAAACCATTTAAAAACGCTTTTCAGGCGTATTTCATTTTCTGCTCGAAAGCCAAAAAACCAGCCAAGCGAGCTACAACGTTTCGCTACCAAATAAACTAAGTTCTGGTGATGGCCTAATGGGGGAGAGGCAGGCACGCAGTAGTGTGCGTATGTGTGTGTGAGGACTTCCATCAAAGCCTGACACCCACAACATTCTTCGTTGCTGTTTGACCGCTTTATAGCGCTGCAGATTGTTCACATAGTTTTGAAGGGGCAACACGTGGAGGGACTAGCGAATGCTGATGTACGTTTCTGGTTTGTTGTGTCGGTGTGTATGGTATAAGTTTAGCCAGCGCACTGTTACCTCCCTCACTGACTGCAAAAGTGATTAAAACGGAAATTTAATTGAAATGCGCAAATTTGCGTAGGCATTTACGTTTTCCGGTAGGCCGGAGCCCCATTGCAGTATTCGGCTTGTGCTTTTGTAATACAGCAACAGTGCTGTATGTGGTCGTGGACTGTGTGGGCACAGAGGTTGAGGTGAAGGGGTGTGCAAATGTATGCTCATCGGCCACATTTCGTTCGACCATTGTGGAATGCACGGAATGTTTGCTAGACAGTAACCGCTGCTCGTGCCCACTCTCACTCCCGTTTTAACTGACGTTTTAGATAATATTTACAGCCGAAATTTTATTCCGCTTGCTGTTGTTGTTGTAGGCCATTTATTGTGGCAAGACAGGTGCACAAAGCATTGATACTTCGGCAATTCGGCACTCCCGCTACTCAATTACGTATTTTATCGGTTCTGCAATCGCACTGATATCTTTATATTTGTTGTTGGTAAAAGTTTTTTTTTTTTTTTTACCGCAACACAACTGTAAAGCCTGCATGCGCCTAAATATCTACTGGTATATTCGTGCATACCGTTACCCAGCTCCCTCGCTGGCAATTTGCATTTGCACACATTTGTGTAAAATCTCATTTTGGGCAAATTTCGCAAAATCTAATTGAATTCGGTTGCTGACAGTTCTTTCCACCATCCCCCTCGAATAATTTTCTCCCTGCACTTTTACAGTCCACTGTATTTTTCGGAAAACTGGTTTTTGGTTTGCAACCACGTTTGATTTTTGTTGGCTTTTTGGGTTTAGAAACTATGTTGGACTGTCCATTTTTGGAAATTCCGTACAATGACATTTGCCAACGCAATTTTCTGTGCAGGGCTTTAAGGATCAGTTAAGAGCGGCAGAAATTTCGAAAATGGAAACGAAGTTAAGCAGTTGTACTCAAAACGGGGTGTGGTAGTCTGGTACTCTGGGTATCCAGCCAGAGCTCAGATACCCTACTTAAGCCCTAATTCTGCGTCCGCACTCAGGGAGCTTTTAGTGTGGATTTCAGGGTCACGGCTAAGGGAGAGGAAACTCTGATGGGGCAACAGAGTTACAACGTCTGTCCGCCAGGGGCTGGAAACGGTCGTCTGTCTTGGAACAAGCGTCTCTATTTATAAACGTGATAAGCGAAACTTTCTCCCTAGCTGGCGTAGTGTCGCTGAGTTAAAGACCCGCCTAGTAAAAATGTAATTGTAATGAATGCAACACGAATGGCTTGGCTATTGACCTCCTTAAAGGTTGGCGACTACAGCATTTCCTCCACTCGAGAGCCAGGGCTGAAAGAACCAATTAATTAGTAACCTGTCTGCACTTGGAATGTAGAAATCGAAAAGGATAGAACACTGTCGAAGTTATTTCTTCTCAGCTCAGAGCGATACAAGGTAGAATAAAATAAGTAGAACTCTACAAGAATGATTACTTGTATTTACTGGGACGAAGTTTGTCGTAGACCGTTTGTATATCCGTGGGTCTGTAGGCGAAAAAACACCTCAGCTTTTGAGATAGCGAACTAAAATTTTGCACACGTCAGTTTGAAGAGACTCTTCATTTGTTGGAAACGCGGTTGAAAGTCTACTGTAAAGATGATGTGCAGCCGAAATTTAGGTTTTTTCTTGCCTTAATTCGAAGCACAAAAAGTTATCAAAGGCACACATTTCATTAACTTAAAGCCCAAAACTGAAATATGAAGACATACATATGTACATATGTAGACTCGACGTGTACGCATCTGCATTTCGGCTTTACATTTGAACGCCCTTTTGAGCACTTTAATACGTCAGCGAGCCTACAAGCGAAATCACACACCAGGGACATATTAAGTAAACTCATGCGAGTTCAAACATCGCAGCAAAGGCAGCGCTCTCTTTGAGCAGTGTTAACATCTTTTTCGTTGGCGGTACCTTCGAGTGTAGCGGGAAGTTTGTAACTTTACCCTTCACTGGCCGAACTGGGCAAACACGAACGGCCCTGTTCAAAAGCAGGCCATAAAAACAATACCAAGTGTCATATGACACGCATGAATAAAAACGGCAGTAGGCGAAATTGGGTCAAACTATAAAAAATATATATATATATTTGACGTCGGTGACGTGTGAGCAAACAAGTCCAAACATACATGTGGGTAATGTGTGGAGGACTTTTTGTTGCCGTTGTGAACTTTGCGTGGCCAAGAAAGCTGGTTGCAGCAGCGGCGCTGGTATTTTGATTGCTCTGCCACGGCACGCAAAGAAATGGGTTTATGGCCAAAAATTCACCCTTAACTGCATGACGAGCGGAAGTTAAGTGAAGGTTTTCCATATGCCAGTAACATACGTACAAATATTTGGGGTTATGAAAATGTTTATATAAGAATATGAAGGAATTCTAGGAAAATTGTATTAGTCTACCATTGCTGAATATGACTGACGGCAGTTTCTGTGAGAAATAGTAATGTGAAGTTATTTGCAGAAATCACTTTCCTCATATCCAGTATGAAAAGTGTTGACCAGCGCTGCCAATTCGTGGATTTATACACAGATTTTGAGCGGAACTTTTGAATTTTTCTTCAAATATTTTTCTTAAGCTTAAGTTGCTATGCTTTTATGTAATAAAAAAAAATTCGCTGACATCGCTTTATATAGCGAATATGTGAGAGGGGTTTTTGGTTGTACCATCACTTTTCCTTCGTTTCCCATAAGAAAATTGTGCCTATTTTTAGACAACACTTTGCACCGTCATCCTTTCTAGTTAAATTCCGACGTGTCTGCTTGGCCATTATACACGCATATTTGCTTCGTTTTATTTTCCTATTTTCGTTACACAATCTTCCTTATGAAAATGTTTTCATCTTTTTTTTGCCATCACGATAAACTTACTAAATGTTTTCGGATTGCTGTTTCTCGTGTACTCTGCCAAGCGCTATAATAATTTTGTTGTTGCCACTGACAGCAAAATAGCGGCATTGTTGTTGGCTGCTGAAAATTACAATTATTACATTTGTTGTTTGCTTGTTCGGCATTCGGCAAGGGCGTGTTAAAAGTTTTCTTGTTACACTTTTAGGGTAGCAGCTACCCGATATTATCCGCATGCTTTGTTGCGCTTTAAGTTTGCTGCTGTTGTTACCGTTGTAATTTTGTTCCGCGTTGGCGCTTTTACATACTTACGCATATTTACATATTTCTTTAAACCAGCTGTGCTTCAAATCTTCAACAAAAGTAGAAATTCATGGCTTTTAGGTTAAACGGTCTTGCATATGTTCAAGAGTTCAGAGTTTCTAGAAGAGTTAATGGGCGAAGAAATGAGACAATTTTGCGATTAAGTGTTAATCGTAAGCGGCGATTAATAGTTCGGAAATTTTTGCTGGGATAAGAAATTAAATTTTTAAACTCCGGATATTCTTCCTCCGTCCTGATTTAAAATAAAAGAAAATCAAAGAAATCTGGGACAATTTCCTTATGTATATATGAAATCCTGCCATAAGTTCTGTTCATACCGTTATGAAAACTATATATCAGGTACTGACGACACTGCTCGAACCAACGATTTTTTGAGTCTCCTCTAAGTGGTATTCGAGAGGTCATGTTCTCCAACTCGTACAACAAACTGAATTTCAATAGACTTCAATCTGGACTTCCAGACGGCCAAACAACTGCAGCTGTAATACCAGAAATATTGCTGTTAAGCCTCTGATGGATCCATTTTGGTCTTGTACTCTGCAGGAATACTGGCAAATCCAATGATCTCCATCAAAGAAAGTACTGTCTAGCCTTTTTCATAGAAGTGAATACGGCAGGCTGTTTGGTGACCACGTTGAACCCTTGGAATCATAGTTTTATCGTCTTTAGAGGTTTTTGCATAGATTTTGTCGTTTTGCTTTTTAAAACCTTCTTCAACAGTGAACTATTTTTCAACGGTAAAAAGAAACGCTTTTTGCCGTTGCCACTGCAGAAACAGCTTCCATCTGTTTAACATAATATGCTTCAAGAGCCTTGTCAGAAGATTACCGCTTTGAAGTGGATATCGTCTCGAAAAAGTTTTGATATTGATTTGGTCGATATATAAGACATTTAGACATAATATTTCTGTTTTTCGTATAGGAATTTACCGAAAGCGTTTGCGAGATCTTGAAGAGTTGATTCGGCGCCGTTAGCAGCAGGGACTATCTTGAATTGAAAGCGTACAAACCAAAGCTTGTGCAAGAGCAGAAGCCGCCCGACCTTCCCAGCGACATCTCTTTGCTCTATAGGCTCTTGAAAAGTTCCAGGACGAGACGACGTTTAGGAGTGATGAGCCGTATTTCTGGCCCAATGGATATGTAAACAAGCAAAATTTCCGCATTTGAGATTGAAGAGGAACCTAAAGAGATTCAAGAGCTGCCATTTTATCCAGAAAAAACAGGACTTGGAGCAAAGTGTCACTTGTTCCATTCGCTGGTTACCAGTCGAAATGTTCGAACGAGTCAGCGTAATCTGGATTCAACGGATGGTCCATCTGAGACGTAGCCGCGACCAACATTTGAAAGAAATAATTTTAAAAATATAAATGCTAAAGAATGTTCTTTCGAATGATAATAAACATTCCGAATGAAATTTGATGTTTCTTGGTTTTTTCTTTAAAAAAGTTGGAAACTTCGAAAGGAATCACCCTTTATATGTATGTTGTATATATTTTGGTCCGCTTACATCAAATAGTTTCAATGCGCTTGAACACAGCAGCCCCCCCTACCTGCCCCATTTGAATTTTCCTTCGAAGAATTTCTTCTCTAACTTCTTGCATTTTTTATGGCGACACCGCAGTGCCTAAACTTTTCATTTTCCAGCCGTCGTGATGTTGTTTACATTTATGCGCTTTTCGTAATATCTTTTATATTCATTCTTCCACTTGCAGCACTTAACAAAGTATTTGCAGCAGCTACTCTGACGTAATGTATCCGTGTAATGGGAGTAAATACTCCAAGAAATGTAAGTAGTCCTACGATGTTAGAACTAGGAAAGAGGAGAGTAGCGGCGAGACAATTGTGAAAACTTTTTACCATTTAAGTACGGTTTACACCGCCTTGGTGGCTGGTACTGTGCCGTTGCAACGGTACAACTATACATACTATGGTTGATGCGCTTGCAGCTAGGTAACAGGCGCCGTTTGTTTATTTGCTCGCGCTGACTCTAAATAGCTATTTTCGATTTCTCGCATTCGCAAAGCAGCTTTTCATTGTGTGTCAGGTGACACATGTGAAGTGCAGTCACAGCGATTCTGCTCGTAGCTCGTACTCTGTGTCGTCGTGTGTAAATAAGTAGCAACTCACATTACATGGAAAACTTTTTGATAGAATTTCTTCGCAAACATATCGAGGTAGTTTTAGTCAGATTTTACATTTCGAATGGTATTTTAGGTGAGAACTTTTGCATCACATTACACAGCGAGCGAATTTATTGAACAAAGTTCCGAACTTTTGCTTGTGAATAGTGCCTTGGTGTTACGTAGGTTCCATTTGGAGACGGGTTGAGCTCTAAGTTATCACATTAGTGTTGACTAAGTGTTATTTGTATTGAAGCGCAAAAGAGAAAAAATAGTCAAACAGAATAATGGAGTGTCAAATATTTGGAAATATTTTGCGTATTTTAAAGGGCAAATACATGTGTGTGTATGAAATTTGTAAGGAACACAAGTCGTTAAGAAAATAGCTATAAAAGTAGTACAACCAGTGAGAAGGTTTCCAATTCATCTGAATTTCAATAGATACAAACGGAGTTGACTGCCATAGAGTACAAGAGTCCGAAGTACATAACCTCATTAGCAATAACCTTAAGCTTCTCCTACATTAGACTTATATGGGTGTCCGGACTGCAAAGCCGATGGACTAGTTAGGGCGATGGACTAGTTAGTTCGGGCACTCTTTACTCAATTTCATTCGATTGAAAGCGAGTCGGTTTGCCCATTACTTCTTGCGTTTTGGCGTTTGACCTACGAATCTCCAGTAAACTCAGCAAACGATGGTCAACAAACAACCAGAACTTGTGCGACTGCGAAATTCTTTGGACCAGATTGAATTGTAAGAACTCCTTCGAACTATTGACACTTTCCAAAGTCAATCTCGCCGCAACGCACTTGTTCTGACTGGACCTACTGGTTTTTGACCTACGAAGCTCCAGTAAGCTCAGTAAGCGATGGTCATCAATAAGAACTTATGCGACTGCAAGATTTTTTTTGGACCAGTTTGAACTGTAAGAGGTTCTCTGAATTGCTGGCTCTTGGCAAAGTCAATCTCGCCGTAATTGTAGGCGCTCGGACTGAGCACTGTCCTGTAGGTTTGCACGCGATGAAGCTAAATATATTGTGGGACGCTCTTTGTCACCGCCGAATGGAGGAAGGTGAAGTGAAGTCATCTTAATTTCCTTCTCTATGACCCGGCTTTAGACAGACTGAGCTTCAAATATCTCGGTAGACACAACTTTGGAAAACCTAGCGAAATTGCTGAAGATGAGATCTTTGTCGTTTTTTGAGAATCTGGTGAACCGCTTTAAGCAGTTTACGGGTAACACAAAGAACGCATATTATCAGTCGATGTCCATCTATTTTGGATTAACCTTACATCCTAACCTAGCCTAGATAAATACGAGCGCTTAATCTGAAATCAGTAACAAAAGCTATTTGAATCCCAAATACTTGATTTGAATGCAGTTTCTGAGTTACCGATCTGAAATTTTGTATTACGTTTTTTGCTCTGAAAGATGATGCTAATTGGGCGGCCGATTTTGGATTACTATAGTGTACAGCTGCCGTACAAACTGAACGTTTTAAATCAAAACAAAGACCCTTTTACGCCCTTTTATGCCTTAAGAAATACACCTGTAGGTATTATAACTACTTTCTGCAATGCTTGAACATGGTTATGCAATAATTGCGGCAAACATAAGTCAAACTTGCTAAACAATATTAAAGAAATCGAAAAAAAAAAATTCTTTAGCGTCATAACTGGTTTCACCAAAGTGGCATAACTACTCTGTTGTGTGCCCAGAGAATATAAAAACACTAAAAAGTTTGATAAAACGCTAAAACACAAAACTCTGAGCGATTAATTGTCCAGTTCAAAGGCGAAAAAAGTGAAGCCATGCAATGGAAACACGAACAAAGTACTATGCGATAGATAAAGCTGTTGCGCGAGCGAGCTGTCAAGTGATATAAGGATAGCGAGAATTGCAAATGTAACAGAGAGCCAAAATAGAACACAACCACGTCACGGCAAAAGCTAAAAAATCCAATTAATGCAACTCTGCAAACAAGCGGCGCTGCCTCAACGCTGCTGTTTGGTTTCAGCGTTTTATTACCTAGCGTACCCCTTTAACCGCTGCCGCCGAGCATTTGTTTGCAGTTGAAAAAGCCAAAGCGATTTTTACGCAAATTTCCGCCCCAAAGTAAACGCAGAGGTGCATGCCGCATTTTTTGCTGCCACACGGATTGCTAGAAAAGTTGAGCAGGGGTTAAGAGAGAGAGAGTGAGAGTGAGAGAGACACATAAAAGCGTAAACAAATAAACTTCCCCATAAGGGGGTTCATTCACAAATACGTGCACTTATGGGTATACGTACGTCTGAGTCGAGGGCTTGAAAGCGCGGGGCGCCACACAACAAGTGGGGGTGTGTCACTGTGAGGCGCTGCAAGCCCACACAAATAGGCACATAAGATAGATTGTATTGCATAAAAGTGGCGAACCGCATGCCCTATTGAGGCAAAAACAGTGGCAGCTCGCTTACCGGGGAGGTGAAGCGTGGCCAACATAACAAATATACTGTGTTGCAGGTGGAATAACAACAACAACGCTGTTACGCTTAAGCGGGCGCATAGCCGTACGTGTCACGTATACATATATACCTCCTCATGTAGACGGTAACTTCAGCGCTCAGCCGAAATGTGTCCCCACAAATTTTGCACAAACTTTTCACTTTTGGTGCACAGCTGCCGCTTGCCACCATGTGGCAGCTAGAAAAACTTGGCACAGCACAAAGCAGTGCGTAATGAAAAAATAGCGACTCCACAACACACAACTATGAACTGTGGCGCGCAAAATGTGTGCACACAAATCGAATTGGCAGCACTGGCAGTCAACAGCTTGCTCCGCGTTGACGTTGCAATGAGGCTGTTAGGCAACATGGCGAGCTTTCAGCGCCATTCATAGCATGTATATATGTATTCCTGTATATTGTGTGGAAAAAATCACAGATGCGAAAAATACGCTTTATGCTGCCGTGCGGCGGGCATACAGGTGGAAAATGCGCGTAAAATTCATTGTGCAGAAAGTTTTCTGTTTGTCGAAAAATTAGCGCAAAGAACTTTTTCAATATACGCCATAAGCGTGGCACGTTCGCGTCGTTGCATTTGTTTTCGCTGTTTTTTTAATTTTACTATGGACCTTTAAATCCCTTGGTTTTTTACTGGAGTGTGTTATTTACGCTGGTTTCTTTTTTAATTTGTACCCTGAACAGGGTAGATTAAGTTCGCCACGAAGTTTGTTACAGCCAGAAGTAACCGCCAAAGACCATACAACATGTTTATATGTATATATGTATGTATATAGTATATATTTAAAATTATAAGTATACGTATATATATAGTATATCTTTAAAAATATTTTAAATGAGTCGATTTAGCTATGACGGTCTGACCGTCTCTCTGTATATAAGCAAACTTGTCACTGAAGCATCGCTCTGAAAGCTGCTCGTTTGACGGAACCGCCGATATCGGACCACCATAGCATATACATATGTTGCTGCTATACAAACAGAACGTCGAAAATCAAGTTCTGGTAAGAAAAAGATTTTTATTTGACAAAATATCTTCACGAAATCTGGCACGGATCATTGTCCGAGGCAACAATACAATCTCCGAAAAAATTGTTCAGATCGGACCACAATAGCGTATGACTGTATGTAAACTAAAATACCAAATCAAGCTCTTGTATGGAAATATTAATTTGTGAAGGGTATTATAGGTAAGGAGCAATCCCGGCTTAAGTTGTTTTTGTTTTCATTATAATTTTGATAGCAAAGCAGTCACGCCACTTTTAATTCTTTGCATCAAGTTTGACCGCTGCTTTTCATACATTGGTTCAGTGGACTCATGGCGCGTCAATTTTTTTTCAATTTAAAAAGTAGAAAAAATCATAGAGAAAATCTATATACACATGTATGTATATTAATGAATAGGCTAGTTTCAGCATTTTATACCGACTAATCGTTTTCAAGCTTCCTTTTTATCATTGGTAATGTTTCGTTTACGTGGCGGATCCCAAACTCAGCGCACAACTTTGGGAAAGGGATGATTCGCCTTCTCAGTTAGCTCGACTTCAAACAAATGTTTTTTGGCTATCCAAAGGATACTTGATCTAAGACCAGAAGTCATGAGCTGTTTGAGCCATACGTAAAAGAGTCGTTTCTGGCCTGAATGGTGCTCAGAGAACTTTCCTCACTTGTGTGAACTCCTCCATATTTATGCTTCGAAAATCAACAACTGACCAAAAGACCTGTGAAAAGAGGGTCGACACACACCACTTCGACTCCCTAACGTACTACTTCTTCAATCTACCGCTGGAGCGAGAAGGCACAATCTTTAAAAGAATGTACAGGAAGACCTCCACTATGTTGGAGAGGTCGGAAGGAGTTGGCTCTCGAATTGGCACCAAATTGGTAAAACAAGAAACGACTGGTCGTTAACTCGGCTTTTCAGATGGTCCATCCGTTCAGTCTAATTTTCGATGACTCGTTCGAGCATTTCGACTGGTAACAAGCGAATGATATGCATGATGTCTTGTTTCAAGGCCGGAATCGAAAAGGGATTGTCCGAATAGACTTTCGACTTTTCATATATCCACATGGAACAGTGTAACATCACACGATCTTGGTGGCCAATTGAAAGGCTCAAAGCGTGATGCTATCGGCTCACCGAAGTCTTCTCTCAATAAATCCATTGATTGCGGCATCAGTTTTAAAGAAATATGAACCGATGATTTCACTGGCGCACAAACTATACCGTTGTTTTTTCTGGGTGAAATGATAGCTCTTGAATATCTTTAGGTTGTTCTTGCCCTCAAATGCTACAATTGTGTTCGTTTAAATAGCCATTGAGCTAGAAATCTGACTCATCGCTGAGGAAAACTTTGGGTCGAAAACCTCGGATCTTCTTGGAACCTTTCAAGAGGTCAAACAGCGATCCGATGTCGTCTGGGAAAGTCAAGCGGCTTCAGTTCTTGCACAAGCTATATTTTCTAGTCTTTTAATTTAAGATCTCAACGTAAAATACGCCAAATCGTCGGAAGAATAGTTGGAAATATCTAGAAACTTTCATCTCCACTGTTCTTTCGCCAGAAAAAGGTGGAAGCATATAGGTTGCCATACTTTTTAAAAATTGATTGACATTGATTCCAGCCATCTCAAGCAGATATGCAACGGTCTTTTCGATCCATACCTATCACAACGGACAGGCATCTCTACCAGTCCTCACGAGTAATCAGCCTATTTACCTAATCTAACCATAATGCTATGCAACTGCAGCACTTTTTCATCTCAAATTAATTTAAGCACAATTGTATGGAGCAAGAAATAACATGAGAAGCCACCAAACAGCCGAATGTTCTTACGACTTACTTGCCTATCGTAAACCCACGCAAGCTCTCCGTGACTACAATCCTTTGTCTGTGGCTTCGTTTCGGCTCGACTACACATGAAGCATGCTCGCATTTCCAAATGAGCTTCGTCGGGCCACACAAAAAATACCAAAGTTTATTTTCCCTGATTTGCTGTCGTTTCCACTCATTTCTGTTTGCGCCCGAACACGAATACGAACATCATTGGAAATGGCTTTTGTATGGCGTTTTTAGGTTAACTTTTCCGCCATACTTGCATACAATGGACCCTTCAACTCACGGCGGCAGACGGAACATTTAAATTTCCATTTTATTTTTATTTACATCACCAATTTTCCTCAACAGCATTGCCTATCATAAATTCTTATTTGTAGCGCTCTGTGCCGCTTTAGCTGTATTTGTGGGCATTTTTATTATTTCATTTTAACTTGAGCCGAGAGCGGAGCCAAGAAATGCAGGCAGCTATAGAGGCCGCTGCTTACTTATTACCAATTTAGCTGCCGAGATCCACATGACTATGGAAATATGTTAAGCAAGCGGCAGCATAAGCAAGTAGGGCAGCAACGCTGAGAATACGCTGGCTGACAAAAAGCATAAGAATACCGCTAGGAGCACGTTACAGCGTCTCCGGCGCAACATCACCTCGTCGTGTTACGTACAATTGAAGAAGCAGGGCGCAGCGCCTTCATTTTATAAAGTCGTCGGCGCATATGCAATTTGCTGTCGCAATGCTTAAAAGCTTCTGGAATGCTCGTATTCCTCGCATTCGGTAGAACTGTCTAAGGATCGTTAACGGTAATGTTAATGTTAGTAAAATATTTACTCTAAAGAGGGTTGCGCCGTGTTATAGCATCGTTTGTGAGCTATGTATGTATCAACGGTTTACTTTGCTTCCTGCTTGTTAAGACAAATGATAATTTATGCAAATGCCTGTACTTTTGCGCGTTGTTTTGTTGGTTTCTTCCTTTGTTATTGTGCCTTTCGTTGCTGAAATATTCATGTTGTTGTTTTGCATGGGAATTGTGCTAAGTTGGCTGAAATTCGGCACTAAATTGAGGCTTGCTTAGATAACCCATATTTCTTCGGTTCCCTCCTTTGCGCCGCCAGTTGCTTTTGCTTCTATTTCAAAGATTTTCGTTAGTTGGATTTGTTTATTTGTCGCTCCTTATTTATTTATGTTTTGCAGAGCACTTTTTTGGTTACGCTGTCATTTTTCTTTCGTCAGCCACTATCTGTCATTTATTATGCTTATCTTTTATAACAAATTACACGGAATTCGCAAATGCGAAATGATAATGTAAGCTTCAAGCTGGAATACACCCACTTCACATGGTATATACTTATAACGGCTTCTACATACTTACGGATAAATAAAGAAGTAAGTGTGTTAAGAGGATATAAGCATTTGTCAAAACTTTTGTTATATATGGCAAGCGGAGAGGTCTTTAGAATCTATCATTTAGAACTTCAAAACCAATCTATAGCAAATTATTATGTTAACAGTTCTGTAAAGAAATTTAGAGATTTTTTTGTTCGGATTGATAAATGATAATGAAGTCTGAAATGTTTGTGTTTTAGAGTTGGTAAGTCGGCAGAAAAAACCCTACTCAACCGCGGTACAAAGCAGATGAAAAAGGTCATCTGCAAACTGCACCACAAGTTTCTAGGATTGATTAGATTGCTGTCAAACGAGGAGAACCAGAATATAAACCTTGGAACGCGACTAGACAAAAGGAAATGTCAATATTCAGATGAACACCAGTTATCAGCACTAATATGGTCGCCAGGGCGCAGTGAAACGCATAAGAGGAAGCTGCAAACATGTCGGAATACTGCACTCCGGACAACGACAGGATGTCCACATGGTGAGTCCCGTATGCCCCCAGTTAAGAAACATAATAAACTATTCTGAAAGCAGTTTCTGCTGAGATGCTTTCGCAGAATCATTCCTATAGTCACATGCTGAAAGCGCAACTGACTCCTAGCAATATCAAGAGCTCCTTCCACAACTACGGCGACGACATAAGAGAATACGTCGACCAGACTTCGGTTGTTGTGAGTTGCACTTCAGACATGCACGGACCGGCATTCACAGTGGAGCCATTAACACCTTCACTGACTCCCTCTGACTGAATGGCGCACTTGGAGTCAAACCACCATCCATTCCAACTTCGTTCTGGATACTGTAGCAGGTTGAACTCCTACTTATAAGAATAGACCCCGACATAACAAATACATGACCAGTGTACAATGAGTACCCGCATGACACTAACATGTTTTCATGTCCTGCTAACCCCACACATCTGACACCCTTTCGTCCAAGCCCGTCGAAAAGTACTCGTTGCAACAACAACAACGAGAGCAGAGTACGCTGGTGCCGTAATAATGCAGAAAAAGTCGAGGGATTCGCCACACAAATATAAAAACCTAACGAGTATAATGACGATTCCACCATTGTCAGAAAATGTTTAGACGTTGCGACCCATTTTTGAAGCGGATGGAGACTGGATCACATACAACAATATCAAGCGAAAACGTTTGTGGTCGACGGCCGGTGAATCGCCCCAAACAGTGGCCAAGCCGGGATTGACGGCCAGGAAGGTTTTGCTGTGTGTTTGGTGGGATTGAAAGGGTGTCATCCACTATGAGCTGCCCCCATATGGCCAGACGCTTAATTCTACCATATAATGGACCGTCAAGAATTGGCCAACAGGAAGGGTGTAGTGTTCCACCAAGACAACGCCAGGCCACACACTTCGTTTATGACATGTCAGAAGCTATGGGACCTCGGATGGTAGGTTTTATCGCATCCACTATATTGAACGGACATAACGCCAAGTGATTACCACCTGTTCCTGTCCATGGCGAACGCCCTTGTTGGTGCGAAGTTGAACTCAAAAGAGGCTTGAGAAAAATGGCTGTCCGCGTTCTTCGAAAATAAGGAGGCGGTCTTCTACGAGGGGGCTATTATAAAGAACTAAATTCGATCACTGTAACACCTTTTATAAAGCATTGAATAAAGAGCAATACTCTGACCAATCTGGTCGTAAAGCACTCAAATCTAAAGCTGCTAAGCTGATTTAAATTCCAAAGTTTTTATTTTATGTTGGAAATATCGCCCTTCAACGAGTTCTATAAAAGTAACTATGGAAAAATTTTAAAGTCCATGATAACGTACATGCGATCCAATTGCTGGACAGTGCACAAAAATATTATAGGCGACTAAAAATATGTCATCCATTAGATCTCCCATTTTGATAAAATTTATCTCAGTTTCATTTTCAATAAAGAATTGCTTAAATTTTCACCAAGTCTATTCATCAGCATTTATTGATCACATACAAAGAAGTATCGAAGACGAAAACTGTCACATCGTTTGTCCTCATTATGGTCACAGCTGTTTATCGCTTCTACGCTCTTATGAAACTTTGATGGCAATCAATTAAGAAGTACGAAACGATCGAAGTCGAAACTGTTGCTAAATAGCTCCCGCTGCGTGAGGCCATTGAGTACGCTTGAAAGGCATTCGCACAACCCGAAATAGCTATACTCGTGCTACCCCCACTTAAGTGACTTTAATAACCCGCATCGAGCAAACGCCTTCGCTTGGCAGCCTTCCTGTCTGCAAACAAGGCTGTAACTCTTCTGAAGGCGTGCTGAATGCAGAGCGGCAAAAGTGCCAAAGAGGTTAAAATCATAATCAAGTGCCTTTAAAGGAAAATTCCAATTCAAGCACAAACAATTGCGTCCGTACGTCTATCAGCCTGTCAATGTACATATCTACTCTTTCTACGCAGAGCGCCCTTGCCTGGTTGGCAGCACAAAGAGTGATCCCTCTTCCTCAGCTGTTTTACTATTGAGAATTGGTAGTTGTGCTGCTGGTTCGAAGCATTTCGCACATTTGGCATTGTGAAAAATGTCAACTCGAATTTGGTTGGGAAACTCTCCTGCCCCTTTGACATTTGAATTTCAAATGAATTTAATGTTGACTTTAATTAGCTGAGATTCACGGCACAGCGACGACAAAAGCAATTGACAGCAAGCCACCGAGATTGGGTTCGTTTATTGTTGGCGTTGAGTGTTTTTTCTTTTGTTTTGGTATTCAACTTTTTGTCCGATGCAAAAAATTTAGAGGGTGTAAATGCAAAGGGAATTTTGCTTAACGAAAAGTGACTAGATTACAACAACGCTGGGTGCAAATAATTGTATTGAGCGAATCGTTTAATTGCTCTCACGAATTCAAGTTTTATATACAGTTGTGCAGAAAATAATAACAGTGCCAATATAGATATTTTTATGGATGGAGTAATGTGCAGAAGTTCACGCAAGTGAGGAAGTGAAGTCTGACCGCCATTTACTTGAGAGTGGCTAGAAACGATTCCTTTACATATGGCTCAAGCAGCTTACGACTCTCACTTTTAGACCATGCATCGTCTGGGTAGCCGAAAAAACAACCGTTTGAAAGCGATATAAAGTAAGAAGGTGAAATATATCCTCCCCAGTGTTGTGCGCTGGGTTTGGGACCCGCCACGTTAGAAACCCTACCAATGAAAAGGAAAGAACAGCTCCGGGTTAGTGACCACCCTTAAGATGACGTTCATGGCAAACGTGTTAAAGATTATGATTTCAGAACATGCACATGGAATGTCCGATCCCCTAAGAGTAAAGGCTAACTTCAATGCTATCCAAGAAATGCGATGGACGGAACAAGCACTGAGGATCGCAAATTCGGTGTGGGATTCATGGTGGGAGAGAGATTGTGTCGTCGCAATCCCCATCACAGCGAAGTTCTTCAACATATCGCTGATTACCGCCCAAGCCTCGATGGAAGAGAAGGACGATGTGACCAAAGATGCCTTCTATTCGCGCGACTTTAACGCTAGGCTGGGCAAATAAGGTATCTTTGGCACATCTGCCTGTAAATTTAGCCTTCACGATGAAACATTCCCGAACGGGTTGCAGCTGATCAACTTCGCCGGGGATATAACGCGCCTAGTACGAGATTCCAGCATAATAAAATTCACGAACTACCTGCTTGTGTCCGAATCGAAAAACCACCAACCAGATCGATCATCCTGTGATAGACGGAAGACACACCACCAGTGTTTTAGACGTGCGTACGCTCTGATGTCCTAACACCGACTCAGCCCACTATCTTGTTACAGTTAAGAACCATACCCGCCTCTGTGCGGCAAAAAACGCACGTCAAACACAAGGAAGGTTCTTCCATGTCGAAAAGCTGCGCACCGAGCTGAGCATATAATTTAATTCGTGTACTCTATGTCCTTAAATTTTGAGAGCACTTGTTAAACTGTCTTTTAAGTATTCCCAAATCAATTCAAGGCATTTAAATCACATGGGGTATACAATTTCCATTCTTAAATTGAATCGAAAATCGATTTCCAATCAAGAGTGCCCACAATATTGCGAGAGAAGAGCGCCGACCTCTCCATGAAAAGCCATGACTTCGCGTAGACTGCTAAATTGGCAATTTTCATAAATACTAGCCCGTTAATTAACTTTTTAAAACACTTGTCTACTTACTGCAGCGGCGCACACAAGCCATTATGAATATTAAATTACAAAAAGGGCGTTCTCAATCTATACGAATAATGTATGTGTATGCGTGTGTATGTTTGAGTAATGAAACTAACTTTGCATTGAATAAATTTTAATAAACTCCAACAACGTGACGCAGTCAAACACTTGCTCGCCCGCCGATATTTGCATATTTCAAGGAGCTACCCAAGCCACACAAACAAAACCAGGTCCCTTTGTGTGTGTGAGTGTGTACATATGTTTGTATAGAGCGCACTCTTAATGCTCGCACTATATTAGGCAGCTACTAATTTGCGGCCTTTTCTTTATTACGCGCTCTTAGACACACTCGCACACACAAACACACCCATCAACAAATACACTCCCCCACAAGTTACTGCGTGTGTGTGTGTGTATTACCAGCTTTTTTCGCATAAATTAACATCTACTTCACGCTTGCCTCCTGCATTCAGCGCTCATTCTCGCTTTTGGAATTTAATAGAGTATCCCGTTGGTTTCAAACTGTGCTGTCTATCAACAATTAACTTTTTGTGTGCGCGCCTAGACTCTGATGCAGCAGTAGTTCACCTACAACACCCTGTATGGCACTGTGTCTGCATAGTCTAGTCTGTACACATACGCACACAATTTTCCTTCGAACACAATTTCTATCGGATTTCAGAGCAATGCTGCTAATTTCTTCATTCCCTCAAAGGTGGAAGTTTTTTTTGCTAGCTTTTATTCAATACTAAAATTTAAAGAAACTGAAGTTGTGTAAGGTTGAAGAACGTCTGTACTATATATAGGCGTCGTTTCCACTTAAAATCCGCAAATAGTAATGGGGTTACTCTTATTGGTTACATACCAACATGTTTAACTACAGAATCCGGTTAAATTTACAGCGAAATTTGTAACCTCACTAAAGCCTAAAAGGTAAAAGGAGTTTGCTACGAAACGTCGGGAGCTCTATAAAGAGAGCTTACTTGCATATCATTCCATTGATTAAAATTCTTTCTCAAACCTTCACGATGTCTATTGCGAAACGCCGGGACTAAAAGCCCAACTCTCAATTATGACCGCTCTGAACCATTAATTTATCAGTACAAAAAGCTTCGAAAGTTCGAAAGATTGTCAATAAACCCTCGGCCTATAGTTGTATTTGCATCCAATTTATTGCTATGACAACTGAATTTCTAGAAATAAACGAATCTTAATACCTTTCTTGCAATAATGCGGTTGTTGTACTTGCTATGTGACACTTAGCCACGTCTTGTTGGAACAAGATGTTGTCAAAACCTACTTCTCGCAATTGCGGCCATAAAAAGTTGATTATCATCGATCTATAATGCTATCCATTGATAGTAACGGTGTCACCAGCGAATGAAGTACAGAACGATGATTTTACCGGACCAAAAACCAAGTCAGACTATCTATTTAGCTGAATGAAATGGTTGTCCATGAATAATTTGTGGATTTTCACCACAACCAACAGTTTTTATTTTTGTTTTTATGGAACCACTCTTGTAAGAGTGAGCCTCAATTAAAAAGATGGTTTTCTTAAATAAATTATTATCGTTTTCAAGTTGTTCCAAGATGATATCAGCAAATTCATGACTTTTACGGTTTTCCAATGGCTTCAGCTCTTTAGTGAGAACAATTTTAAACGGATGCAGGCCCAAATCTTTTCAAAAGACCCGCCAAGTTTTGGTTTGAGATAGTCCAAAGTCTTGAAAACATTATATAAAGAAGACCTAGGGTGATGCCTGCTCTACCTGGAATATCACTATATCCTACAACCATTGCAGATTTATCATGAAATGGCCTAATGTACTCTTTCACTACCTTTGATATAATAGGGTTTAGCCTCAGAGATTTCAAAGCCGCTTGGCTGTCCGTATACATCAATTTATTCCTTGTTGTGAGCACATTCTTTGAAAAAGGCCGTTGTAGACGAAAGGCGATTCTGGTATTTAGTTTTGAGGGGGAAAAAAACTAACTCCAAAACGAAATCCTGCAAAGTATACTAGAATAGCTCTTATTACAGGCGCCTATACGTGATAAGGAGGATTCCCTCAGCATAAAAGCAGATTCTGCCGCCAGTTGCTTACGGAACAAGTCTCTTGGCAATAAATCTAAAATCGCGTTTAGTGCCTGACTTGGTGTGGCCCTAAGAGCTTGAATGATGCATATACTAGCTGTTCTTTATACGCTAACCAATCAGTAACTCAAACCCTATTCGAAATATTGATTCATACTTTTACTGTGTTATTTTTATAGGTATAACCTATTGAAATACGAAAAAAGAATTGGTCTTCCCCGTAATGAAAAAGTTTAAGATATTGAAATGTTGTGGTCATTACATTGTGTTTTAGTCATTGCGACAAAAAAGCACCCGGTAATTTAAATTAAATTCCCCGCATAAATGATATTACAGAAACATGTATTTTACTAAGTTGGTGAGACTGTTCCTATTTACTATGCCAAACATGGACAGTGCGTTGAGATTTTTATAATGAATAAAAATATCGAAGAAACAAATTGTCTCAAATTTTGTATTTCGTTTGCGAATGTTGAAAAAGGATGACTTTGGTACAGTTTTATCAAAAAGCCAAGCCTACAAGTTCTACAACGCCTTTAAGGACGGTCGAGAGATCGTTGAAGACAAGTCTCGGTCTGGACAACCTTTAGCGTCTCCAACTGATGAAAATATTAGAAAAGTGAAAGATATAGTGCTTGAAAATCGTCAGACATGTGTTAGAGAGATAACAAGAGAGCTTGACATCTTTAGCGACTTGGTGCGAATAATTTTGGTGGAAATTTTGGGTAAGAAACGCGTTCTTGCTCGACTCGCTCCATTAAAGCTGTATTTTTTTTTTTTTTTTTTTTTCAAAAAGGTTACCGTAATCAAGTTTCTTTGGACATGTTTGATCAAATTCCGATCCTACAATCATCGAAAGCATTATAGCTCCCGATGAGACATGGTTTATGAGTTTGACATGCAAACAAGTCAACAAGTCAGCAGAATGAAGATGAAAAAACTAGGTTAAACCAAAACGAAGCCACTCAAAAATCAAGGTGATTCTCATCGATTTTTTTTTTTCAATTTTCGTGGTTTGGTGCATCATGAATTTGTTCCAGAGAGACAGGAGTCAGTAAGGAATTTTACTTGGCCGCGTTGAGGTGTTTGCGTGAGAACATCCGTCAAAAACAGCTAGAATTGTGGAAGCACAATTCATGTATTTTATACGATGATAATGCACCATCGAATTGAGCCACCATTGTGACCGAATTTAGTGCCAAAAATGCAATGAAAACCTGAACTACCGTACTCACCAGATTTGGCTCCGTGTGAATTTTCGATCGAAGAGATAAAACAAAATTCGCTGAAGGAGCTGAAGGCTATCCCAAAAAGTCTTATGAGGACTGGAAAAATCGTTGGTATAAGTGAATTACAGCTGGTGGGGATTACGTTGAAGGCGACAAAATTAATACTGGTGAATAATTAAATTATTTGCGTGATTTTCACAATTTCCAAGTACTTTTTGTACACAATATAAACCAAAAATTCAAATTAAAAATGGAATAAAAACACAAAAGTAAAGCAAATGGATTACAAATGTGTCTTTTCTGCATACATTGTAGATTACATAAGCTCCTTATTAGGTTTCCATTTTTGTTAAAACATGAAAACTGACCAAAATTCATAACAAATACTTTTTTAATTAAATTTGCAATATTCCATTACTGAGACTAAATAAGTAGTACCTAAAAAGTTTAGAGTTGCTACTTGCATTTAACATTTATTAAATTTCCGGTAGAGAAAAAAAACTACAGCCCACTCAATAGAGAGGAGAGCCTGCAGAAGCCATTATATCTTTAATTTACAGCTACTTCAGTTTACTTCATTTCCGAAAATTCTATTAGAGCTCCATAAATTAAAATGTGAAAATGTTAACTTTGCACAGGAAAACTTCGCTTCAAATTCAATCAGCTGCATAACGAAATTATTGCACAATACACACACACACACAAGCGCGTAGACACAGCCGAAAATTGCACAAAGAAGAGACAATAGAGAATACGACACTCATGTAAACCAAATCCATGACGGACACAAATGCATATACACAAAGGCACACATACATATTTTAGCGACAACTTGTAAAGGGCGAGCGTAATGGACGTGCGTTGGCAAGAAATAAATAAATACACAAAATAAATGCAGAAAACTTGCGAAAGTTTGAAATTGCAGTTAGAGCACCACTACAAACAAGGCGACACAGGTCTTAGCTGCAAAAGCAATCAATTTGTCATTTATGCCTGTCATCAGTTGGAAATTTACTAGTCAAGCGGCAGACAGTTTGGCTGATGGCTGACAAGAGCTGCGCCGAGAGCGTTTGCGGGGAGCTGAAGAGCGAAATTGAGAGTGTTGTGTAGAAAAAGACAACAGCAACAAATATTTGTTAAGACAACATGTACGGCTGACACCCACATTGTGTGTTGTTATTGCGCTAACGCCAAGTGTTGCATCAACACATACACGTACACACACAAAGCGGCAACATTTTAAACACCAACAATATGGCAACATGCACACGAACCCACAAGCCACCAGCCAGTCAGCCGCTTGTAGCAACAAGCGCTTGTAATAATTTGCTAGTATGCCAGCAAACACTTGTAAGCCTTTGCGCCGCAATGTATGCAACAGCAAATGCATAACAACGTTGTTCGCCACATTCCACAGCAGCCACGCCGCACAGCTGCAAGCAGTGCCTGCACATAACCTCACGTGACAAATTACTGTTGTTGTTGTTGTTGTTGTTTGATGCTGACTTCTACTTTTTCTGCTGGTTTCTCAGACGCTCAGCTGGCACGCTTGTGGCATAGCACACTACGCCACTAGTAAATTCAATTAAAATTCTGTTGATTCATGCTTCTCCGGTTGAGCTGTGTAGGCTTGCGCGCCTACATGTAGGCAACACAATTTGGCATACAGTTTTTGTTGCTTGTTGGCGAGGCTTTCTTCATGCAATTACAGCTGAGTCCAAGTATTTACTTTTTTTTTTTGTTTTTTTGTTTTTCATATACATATATACATATGTACGTACTTGTATACACTTACAAGTGTTGTGTTGTTTGTAGCGCTGTTGCTCGCCAAGCCTTGTGTTTATGGCTTTGCTCACATTGAAGTGCGAGCTTAAGAACATGTAACTCCTTTTGCGTAGAGAAAATATTTTTCCACTCTGTTTGCTGATGCTTATGGGAGCTGTATGCTGCAACGCTTAGAGTTCAACGACTGTTGCATGAGGGCTTACTTTATGCAGTAATTGATATATTTTATGTCGTTTAAATGAAGTTGTTTGTGTCTGAATGAAAACTCGTTTTGATTGTGAAGGCCTAACAAGGCTGCATGTCAGATTACACAATTGAAAAAAATTGAAAAAGGTAGGTATATACATCATTGTACAAAATCGGTTGTAAAAGAGATGTCCTTGGCTCACATGGCGAGTTTAGAGAAAAAAGAAATTGCATGTATTTAGAGTTTCCCATACAAGGCCTTGAGTTTGATCACTCAGTTGTATGGGAGCTATATGCAAAATCCGATCAATCTGAACAATTTCTTTGGAGATTGGAGCGCTGCTTTGGATAAAAGTCTGTACCAAATTTCGTGAATATACCTTGCCAAATGAAATAGTTTTCGTTATAAGGACTTGAGTATGATTAAACAATTTGTATGACAGCTAAATGTTCTAGTCTTTCGATCCGAACAATTTCTTCGGAGATTTTAGCGCTGCTTTGGATAAAAGTCTAAACCGAAAGTCGTAAAAAAAATTTAACAAGTGAAAAAGTTTTTCATACAAGGACTTTAGTTGGTCCGGTTAGTTTGTGTGACGGCTGTTAGTAGGATCACGATCCGAACAATTTCCTCGGAGATTTTAGCGCTGCATTGGGTAATATTCTATACAAAATTTCGTGAAGATACGTTAACAAAAACAAGAGTTTTCCATATAAGGATTTCATTTGGATCGATCACTTTGTATGACAGCCAAAAGCAAAAGTTGATCGGTCTGGCCAATTTCTTCCGAGATTGTAGCGAGGCTTTGGGTAATAATCAATACCAAATTTCGTGAAGAAAGCTTGACAAAAAAAAAAAAAAAAAAAAGTTTCCTATACATTGACTTGAGTTGGATCGGTCAGTTGTATGGCAGCTATATGCAAAAGTTGGACGATGTTAACAATTTGCTCTGAGATTGTGGCGCTGCTTTGAATAATAGTCTAAACCGAAATTCGGGAAAATCCCTTAACAAATTAAAGAGTTTTGTATGGCAGCTATATGCTATACTGGTCCGATATCGGTGGTTTTGATAAATGAGCAGCTTCTTGGTGAGAAAAAGATGTGTGCAAAATTTGTAGACAATATCTCAAAAACTGTCAGACTAAATCGCTTATGTACAGACGAATAGGCGATCATGGCTAAATTGATTCGGATCCTAAGGCTGATCATTTATTGGGGTATTCTACTCTATAATTTTGATAAATTCGATTTTTTTCCATATATTTAAAGTTTGGACCCTTAAGAACATATCCTCCAAAGGATTTTTAAAAATTAAAATTATTTTAAGAGCTACAGTTACTTTTGTGACGCAGTACCTAGCCCGGTAGGAAGGTAGACTCACTTTTTTAAACGCATTTTTCTCGAAACTACTTTTTTCCACACGGTACCGGCATTATCTCAAGTTCTATACAACCGATTTACCTGAAATTGTGTGAACCTTCTTTATATAATCCTTAATCCTTTGTTTTTAATATTTTAAAAAAAATTCGGGAATTTCAAAAAAAGCGTAAAAAAGGATTTTTATTTTCAGGCAGTCGCCATTTTCCAAAAAAAAAATTTTTCGTGTTCCCTGAAATAGGGACTATAACAGCATCCTTACTGATTAAGAATTTCTTTTGAATTTTTTTTCAGACCACCAGGAGAGTCAGGATCGATGTCACAAGGATGCGCCATTTTTTTTACACCTGTCTCTTACCCGCCCTTCTAATTATTTTAATTTTTAATATTTTTCTGTAACATTTTTTTCTGTATTCTTAAGATATCAATAAAAATACCATAAAAATGGATGGTAAAAATATTTTTGGTTTTTTTTAAATAAAATTAAAATATTATTTATTATTGATTAAAGTTTTTCCGACGATATAATGGCATATTAGATCCGCAATAAATTCAGAGATCGATTGCCCCGCTTGTTTTTGCGAAAAACGTCATCAAACAGAATGAATTGAAGACAGCAATACAAATTAATCACACAACGCAAGTACTTGAGATGGTGACAAATGCCTGCTGGACGACAACACAAGCAAAGCAGAAGACAACAATGCAATGATAACAAACGAGAGAAAGAACCAAGAAACCGAAAGCAAAACTCGACAATAAAAACAGACAACAAAGCAACAGATCACAAACCAAGCAAGAGCACTGAAATAACAAAGCAAAAAATAGCAGAGAACGATTGCATAACAAAGCAAGCGACTGCGAACAAACGAGCTAACGAAGAGCCGGCGAAGCTGTGGGGAGCTACGAAGTCAAGCCGAAAACCGGCACAAAGAAAAAGCTAGGTAAGCTGGTGGCTGTTATAATCAAAGGCTTGATGCGACCTAATGCTAACATTCACTCTACTGGTCCACAAGCACATAACGGTATAACTTTTCCTAGAAGTATGCTTCTATTTTCGCCACTTAAGCGCCAGCAGAAGTCAATTTCTACCTTTGCAGCTGGCAACACATCAACTGCAAACGGAAAGCAACAACAACACACAGTCGTGTCCTCGTGCTCCAACGACTTTGTTATGCGATTGCATAACGGTACAAGTGTTTTCGCAGTGCATTTACTGATGTTGGCAACTCCTGCAATGCTGCTTTTGCTTCCATTGTGTTGCTGGCGGCATTGTGTTGCGCTTTACTGCACGTCTTCGCTTGTTTGTTTTTGTTTTCTTTCCAATTCTGGTTTTACAGCTGCTGCTTATCCACTTTAGGCAATGCAACTCCATCTGCGCCTCCCCCCTCCGTATACCAGCGGGGCACGGCGCTCTTTTTTGCTGCAGCCTTTAATGCACTTTCGTGCCCAAAACACACAATTCTAAGTAGAAGTATATTCTACTTTTGCTTGCTTTGCGGCTTATGATGTTATGTCTGTTGTCACAAATACCGGCACAAACGCACAAACACATGCATGGATTTCTTTATGGCAGCGTTACCCGGGAACAGCAGCACATACTTCAACATCCTTTTGTCGCTGAGTAAGGGCAATACAAAGAAGCGGCTTGAAGGAGCGGAAGAGTACTGCTCGAGGCGGTGTAAAGTGAATGAGTTAAAAATGTATGGAGAGCAGGTAAAACAGGGCAATATTTACATATGTTACTCACACGATTGAGTATACTTCATGCTTTTTTCTAGCCTAGGTTACATATGCACAATCTAAATTGGAGATATGAATAATAGGAATTGAAATAGATATAACATACGAATGAATAACAAAATAGTTGCAAAAAATTCAAGAGAATTTTAAAATTAAGTGCATCGATTTATGTCAGAGTAAACACGATTGGAAGGTTTTAGTCAAACTTTTATTACAGAACAGTGCTCACGAAACAACTAACATAAAGTGTTAGGTGCAGTCAGAATAAAATTTTTTTTAATATGTTCTTAAAGTAAAATATCTTAGAAATGATCTCTGAAAATTTGAAGTAAACCCGACAAATACTTTTCGAGTTATTCGATAATCTGCAAAGGGTTCTCAAGCAGTCAGGAACGTTCGAAAACAGGTAGCTGGTAGTTTTTGAGTATTATGGCAATGGTTGACTTACAACTTTTAAAAAATTTTAGGTACTATTAGAGCAGAAAGTCCGATTGACTTTAAGCGGCTCTACTAGGATTAGCGGTGGTCATCGCATGGAGCTTCAGTTGAACTGGGTCAACACACAAAAGGTGTTGCTTTAAACATTAATGATTATTTCCTTTCATTGAGATTCCTACGTTCTTTCCCTAAAATATATATTCGGGAATGGTAACTGACCACCGCAACTCGTAAACTGCTCCGTAGATCTCACTGAAACTTTATGCAGCTTTTTTAAAACACGAAATACTAGTGAAAAATAGATTGAACAATTTTTTGTACAAATTTAAAATTTTTTCAAACAATTAACTGTTGGTTCTTTTCTGAAAATGTGTAAAAAATATCAGTAGGCCAACATTCCCTTACTTTAAAAACAAAAGAACTTTCGTTCGGGGATCCAAATTATCCATAATTAAAACTTCTTTTTTTGTTTGTCCGATTGAAGTTGATTCTCCAAGTTTTAGTCACGGTAGCCGCAAAGAGCTTCGGTTGGAACTAGCACAAGACAAAGAGCCAGTTCTTTTAAAGGCCTTTTCAAGAGCCGTTTTCATTTGGACAACTTGGGCGTCGATCCTTTGTAGTTACCTGAAACTTCTGTATATTGGATCGTAAGACCCTTTAAAATCGACAAATCATTTTGAGCCTATCACACAAATTCCTTAAGATCAGTACTCTCAGTTTCGACTACGTCATCTGGTTCGGCGATAGTAAGACTGCCGAAATGTTTCAACATCAGCCTTGCAAAGACTGGACAATGGAAGAGAAAATGTCTGGATATTTCCAACTCATCCCCTTCCATGCGACATTGATAACTAGCCAACGACGAGGTAGTTCAGATATTATTTTTTTAGACGGCCAGTAACGTGTTAACTTGATATAGGTTGGTTATTTGATAGTACTACAGTTTTTCAGGAGTAATGAATCAGCTCTCCAAATTCTTCGAGATCGTAATTTAGACACCTTTTGAGCAACACTCATCTTATACTTTTATAAATCCAAATTATAATATGTCTCCCCATTGTAGCAAATATAGTGTGTATTTTCTGAAACGTATGGTTGGATATTACACGAAATGAATGCTTCGGAAAGGTAGGGTTAAAGATTTTAAAAATGTAATGATTCCGTTAGCTGTGGAAAATAACGCAACACTATAAGAACTCTGGTTCTAGGCATACAAAACATACATATTGCAAAACCCTAAAGCTTACTTTCGATAATAGCAAAAAAAGCTCTTTTTATTTGATTTTTAAATAGTTTAGTATGTAAAGTTAGAGGGAATGAAACTACGAAGAGGGCCTTACAACAGTACATTACGTGCAAATTATGGTCAGATTTCTGCGCCGAGCCATTTTTATAGCCTAAACAATGTCTGTAACACTCAAAAGGATACATCGCAGATCCAATAAAGCTCAAAGTGAGCTGAGCTACTCTGCCTGTGTAAACGCAGACTAGTCTTTCAGTTTGTGAGAGATCGATTTGAGATTTTGCACACGCTGTTTTCTTCCCAAGAAGCTGCTCCTTTGTCGGGATCGCTAATATGGCAGCACTATTGCATATAGCTGCCTACCAAATTGACCGTTCAATATCAAAACAAAATACTTTTTTGCGCCATAATAAAGATACCTGTGAAAGGCATAATAGCAGCCATTAAAGTGTTTTTTCTTTCTTTATAGTTTCCTGAAATTTTATTTATATACAGCAAAGTTAACAGAAACTTAAATTTCCACTGCTTTAATGAAAAGTTTCCACCACACACGTGTGAAGCTGCAAAAAATGTATTTGCACATTTCCGCATAACACAGTATGTAAAAACCGAAATGCAACGGAATGTTGCAAGTGTGCATTGTGGCGTAAAACCAACATGAGCCTCATCAGCTAGCTGCCACCGCCGAGTTGTCGCCCATTATTGTGGGCTTCGCACACACGCTCCACAGCAGAAGCTTGCTACACTGAAAGGTGGAGTGTTGCAAGTACATTTAACATTTAACCTTCTCTGCGACGAAACAATAGCACACATGTCGCGACATGACTTTCCGAGTGAAATCATTAAAATGTATGCGAACAAAAGTGTCGTGAAAAAGTTGCTGCTGCAGCAGTAGAAACGGGCAAAAAGACAGAAACCACACTTGAACATATAGGTGGGGAGTTTTCGGCAGCGCATTGACGATTGCCAGTCAGTTAGACACAGCTGCTAAGAGCGGTTTGGTTAAAGCATTCATACATTTGAATACATCCTGCTGAAAAGAAAACGTAAATAGGGAGCAGAATAATAAGAAAAGGGATTTCAATACGGCAGAACAGGCCAAGTGACACCAGCAGTACGATTGACTGTAAGCCGTCAAGCACATACACATGTGGACACATTCACACGCACACATGCATGCATATTCACACACGTGAATTTAATGCCATTCACTTGCGAATGCTATTGCTACCGTCAGCAGCACTGCGCAAATACCAATGGTGGTGTATCAGAATGCGCCATAATGTCATTGCATATCTGCAGGCGCGGAGACAGTGAAACGTATTGCACAGCGAAAGCAACAGAACATATGTAAACGAGCGCAAGTTTCGCAAGGATGCGGCACTAGCCGGTTTTTTTTTTTTTTTTTTTTTTTTTTTTTTTTTTTTTTTTTTTTTTTTTTTTTTTTTTTTTTTTTTTTTTTTTTTTGACGGTTTGACAACTTACAGGCATAGAGAGAGACCCTGTAGGCAACGAAGCCAAAATTATTTTTTTGGTTTTGGGCTTTTCTGCATAATTTAAGGCAGGCTGTGCGAAGTCGTATTCGATTCAGAAAAATAAACGATATCTGAATAATCACAATACTTGTAACCAGTTTACTTTTCTGCAGGGCTATGCACAACCCTCAATTTCCTGCCAAACAACTTCTTTAAACAGAATTTTTTGGCGTTTTATTGTTTTCCCAACCACTCCATTAACTAGAAAAGGGAGTTAGGTCCCGTTGCGTCTTTGCTATCTCACTAAAGTAAGCGTAATAAATTTGCATATATGTATATTATATATGTATATACAGGTATGTAAGCACAATACAAGTACGTATGCCTACGCAAACAAACATGCCAACAACACTACACTGACTACAATAATAGAAACAAGCAGGAAAATATGTAGACTGTGGCATCCTTACACATGTTGCTTTTGTACACTTTTCTCCGCGAATTTATTTACTTTTCTCGGTTTCTGTTTTCCAGGAAACAGGAAGCGCATAATTGCAAGCAAAATATGCAGGACAGGTGTGTGCGGAGTTTTTCGTGAAAAATAATAATAATATGGTAACGGAAATGACTTTGTATTGCATTTCGGCTGCGTATGATGAACTTTTTTTCGATGTTTCTTTAGCTATGCCCGTAATACATAAACCAATCCCTCACGTTTTGAGATATCACACTAAAATTTTGTATACATCCTTTTCTCCTCAAACAGCTGCTCATTTGTCGGAATTGACGTTATCAGACCACTACAGCATATAGCTGTCATACAAACTAACCGATCGGAAGCAAGTCTTTGTAAGGAAAACTTTTTTGTTGGACGAGATTTTTTCATGAAATTTGGCGCGAATTATTTTCCAAAGCAAACCTACAATCTCCGAAAAACTTATTTAGATTGGACCACTATAACATGTAGCTGTCATACAGACTGACCGTTAAAATTAAGTTTTTGTATGAAAAACTTTTTTATTTGATAAGATATCTTCAGGAAATTTGACACAGATCATTGCTCAAAGCAACGCCAAAATATTTCAATAAATTTTCAAGATCGGACGTTTATATCATATAGCTGTCATATAAGCTGATCGATTAAAATCCAGTCCTTGTAAGGAAAACTTTGGTACTACATGAGATATCTTCACAAAATTTGGCACGGATTATTGTTAAAGACAAAACTTAAAACTCAGAAGAATTTTTCTTAATCGGATCATTATAGCATATAGCTGTCATACAAACTATATGTTAAAAATGAAGTTTTTGTATGAGCAACTTTTTTATTTGATAAAATATCTTTATGAAATTTGACACAGATTATTTTCGAAGCCAACGCTAAAATATCTGAATAAATAATATAAAAATAATATAGCTGCCATGTAAGCTGAACGATGAAAATCCAGTCCTTGTATGGCAAACTTTTGCCACTGCCGTCAATCATTCACCAGAGCATAACTAAAGTATGTGGATACGCAATTTTATCAAGAATTTGACTGAAATGGCGAAATAACTATATACTACATAACTATACCCTATCCAAAATTTATTGGAGAAGTCAGGAAAAATTGCTTTCAGCTTTCATATCATTTACATACATATATACGTATATATATATGTATGTATGTATATCTATGTTTCCCAACAATATTCCCATACAAAATTGTTGCCCAAATTCATTCAAATTTATATCGCAACATAAGTGCACATGCGATTATGTGCCAACAACTAGCCAAATCTATGGTAGGTGGAGCTGGTCACAAGTTTTATAATTACTCATGTTCTTCAATTGCTGCACACTGCACGTGCCAAAGCATATGTTGCACATGCATGTGAGCACACGAGCGTTTACGTAAGTGTGTGTAAAGTGCGAGTATATTACATAAGTACCGTAGCTAGGCCATAGCACTATCATGAATATGTTGGGGCTTGGAAATTTGATAAAACTTATTGTTGAAATTTTCAACTTTGCTGGCTTGTTAATACTTTACACATACGAGTACTAGCTCTGGCCTGTCGTGTACGCGCAGCATTCCTCCTTGTCGTAAATGGGGGAGAACTGCAGCAAACTTTCTTTGTCACATTATATACATATGTGAGTATATCCGGCCAACTACCGCCAGCGCTCGTTTTTAGTTTGGCTCAACTATCTTGCACAATAAATACTTCTCATCGCTGCATTGCATTCGCTTCACTACCAATTCACTGCTACTTTGCCAAATATACTGTGCTGCATACCGCTCCAGGGTTGCCCATTTCTTTTCTGCTGTAGCTTTTGTGCCTTGGCTTGCAACTTTCTCCTGCGCTTCAACGCACTTTTAGTTTCATTGTTGAACTTGTGCTGCGCGTCGTCGTCGGCAGTTTCGCCATAGTCGCCCCTCGTCTTTATTGCCTTACTGACTGTAACCACATATTTGTTGGCACAAATTGTCGGGTGGATGTGTTTGTGGTGACTCTGCTCTTCCCTTACCCCTACTTCACAAACAGACAAGGTGCGGGTATTGTATGCACACGCCGGAAAATATTTCTGTGGTTAGTTAAAATCAAAATTGTATTTGGTAAATAAAGAAAAAAACTGGCATTTCAATTGTTGGTTTGAAAAGTTTTGCAAATAGTTAAGTCAATTAAAAATTTATTGAATAAGCTGGTAATAAAAGGTTGGCATTTATTTCAATTAAAATTAAAAATTCCAATTAAAAATTAAATTTAATTTTATTACTGGAAAAACTTTAACGATTGACTTACAAAAACTGTTTTTCTTTTGCCACTACAATTGCGACATTCACTTTAGAAATAAAAGAAACAAATTTTAGAAATTTCTTGTTGGTCACATTCGATGATCACAGCTCATTTATAAAAACAGTATAAAAATGAATTTCGGTAAATAAGACAGGAAAAATAATTAAAGTATGCGGCAAAGAAATTTCAGTTTCACTTATCCAAAAAGCTTGGTTCGAGACTAGGTTAGGTTAGGTTAGGTTAGGTTAGGTTAGATAAAGTTAATTTGGATAAGATTAGGCTGGCAGTTGTAGATTCAGTCAAGATGAGTTAAAGTTTGCGTCATACAGGACGTCCACGCTTTCTACGAAGTTTAATTTAAATCGATATCTAATTTTGATACTTCATACAGTCCTTTGAACCGTGTAGCTTCTAGATATCCAAGCCTTATTATAGATAAGGCCGAAAAGAAGCAGAGGAGGTGTTCCAACGTCTCTATCATGCCTACTCCCTATACTTTCTACACATGTCACCCCTAATAGTACGGCCCATCCGTAGTAAGCTGCGAACTGTCATTAGGCTAACTACCGCCCTACAGTCCATTCGAGACCTTGTGAGTAAAAAGCATGCATGTTTTCTTTGCATTCCCTCGCAAATGATCTTGGGCATGTCCTTAAAGCATTCCATCTCACCCTGATCCGTATGTTAAACCTTTCCCAAATTTCACTCTGTAGCGTTTTTAGCTTCTTGCATATTTCCTGTACTGGTTAGGTGACCAAGGCACTTTTGGCAAATTAATTGGCTATTTTGTCTTCTGAAATGCGCTTGTGGACCTGAACACAGGATATTTGTAGAATTCTAATGACATTCCCTGACGCCATGCAGCATTTCTGTGCGCAAAAACCTCTGCCTAGAATGTACTACAGTAATCTGGTAGCCTGAAGAGTTATCTCTGAGCTAGTCCGCACAGTAGATACCAGCACCCATCCCAGTCATTTTAGATTTTGAAAGTTCCGACGGTGGCTTGCCTGCCTATGATTCATTCACCTAATTTTATTGTAACTTGAAATCTTCTCTCGCAGATAAAGAGTAAGTATATGGCATACATTTTATCCACCGACCTCCTGCTTATCGAACTATGTTGGCCCAATTCCTAATCTTCTTATTTACGTAGAAACCACTAAGGGCTTTTTTCACCCCTCTTCTACATCAGTAGATACTTGGTATGATTCTTAGTTATTACTCGAAGCTTTCCATAATGATATCATTACCCCTTTATAAAGGGTATCATAACCGTCTTACTGGTTTATATTAGAAGATATCGCCCTTAGTGTATGACCCTTAGAGCGTTATTCATCAGGCTACTAATTATTTGTATTGGTTACCCGTCAGACCTCTCTTTATATTTAAGGTCAGTGAGTGACTCGTGCTTTTTAAAAGCTAGCTGATGAAACGTTGGAATAATATTGGAGTCTAGAATCGATTCGTCTTCGGAAAGGAATAAGGTTAAATTTATTGTTATGTAATGATTTTAAGCGAAATAGCTTATAATTTTTTTATTTTTGAAATCGAACAGCATCGAAAGTTTTTATGTAAAGCATTTTTATAATTTATTCCTTAGCGAATAGATACATATTCTTTGTCTGTAAAAAAAAAACTTCAAAAGTTTTAAAAACGCTTAAATTTTCAAAAAGCTTCTTTCAGAGTAAAAGTGTTCTGAAAGCACCGGCTTTCTTAAAAAACTAATGAAGTTGCTTCTCTTTTTTTTCTATTTGCTCCAGTGTTTCTTTTTCACAAATATATTTAATGATACATAACGGTCGTTCGTTTACAAATGAAAGCTTAAAAAGGTATATGAAAACTTTCGCCGTTATACCCGAGACAGACATATAGTAACAATACCATAGTAAATTCATGGTATTCTGTTTACTACGTTGGTGACACACATGACAATGTAGTAAACGCAAATACTACCTTTGTTTCATAGGTATTAAATATTTCAAAAAAAATTTTAAACAATAAATATGTTGTTGTGTGTTTGGAGAAAATAAGTTCAATTATTTAAAATACTCTAAAGTTAATCTATTTTCATCACAAAAAAGCGATTTGGCTAAAGTTTCTTTAAAATCCTCACATAAAATGAGGCATTTCCTATTCTTCCGGGAGAAAAATTGTGAAAAATATTTTGTTTCCCATTTCATTCATTAATTTTTTAAGTAATTTTGACAGAATATTTCGAAGAGCTTTTGTGTAAAAGCTTTTAGCAAAGTTTGTTACCTGTTTTTTTACCACAATGAAACATCATGGTGTTATTATTGGTATTTATATAATACAAAATATGGTATTGTTACTACATGTCTGTCTCGGGTATAACGTGAAAGTACTTAATTTAAAATACCCTTAATAATATATATAATTTAATAACTGTTGGTTCAATCTTTCTTTACAGATATTAGTTCCAGTAAATATTTGTTGATAAAACAAGGCAGTATCGCCGAATACGATAAAATGGCTTTCAAATGATGAGCGGCGATCCGAATTTTGAAAGCGAAACACGAAAGTTGGCCACGACAGCTGTCATTAGCACATACAGGGCAGCTGTGCAAGCTCTTTGAGTGAGGCCGAAACGATTTTTTGGCCAAATGTAATGCATAACAGGCAATTTGGGTCACTTCAACAATAAATTGGGAGCAATGGTTTAGAAAAGAAGGATAAAACTTGCAGCTATAAAATAGCAACAGCAGCACGCTACAGAGTTCCGAATGAAAAATCTCGGCAATTTTGTAGAGTAAAAATACAAATACACTAATTGAATAATGAAATGCTGGGAATGAAGATGAAAAAAGTTGAAGAAAAGGCAAAATACAGCAAACCCTAATGGCTTAATCTCACTAAATTAGCACTCATTAATTTTTTTCTGTTTGTGTTTATATGAAATGGAGAAGACAAATTAGATAGGCGAAGTGATGAAAAAACGGAAGTTACGAGGCAAAGTGCGCCGGCATGGCAGCACAGCACAAAGGAAAATGTCAATAATGAGTTTCGTAAGGAATGCGAAAAGCTGTGAGCGGTCGCTAAAAGCCAAGCATAATTGAATTAAAAATGGACAAAGCGACATAGCAAACTGCCTATGTCGATATATAGTATATAGGTACTTACGAGTAATGGCAGCACTGATAATAACGGCGCAGAACAAGAATTAATTGGCAACGCTGAAGCGATTGCCGCAATTCTGCTTATGATGAAATCCATAGCGCTTTGCGGAGCTTGAAATCATAGAGCAACTTAGCGCAAGATCTTGATAACGCCGCCGTCCATCACAGTGCTTTAATGGAAATAACGCAATAAAGTGGCCAAACAAATAGAAGCGGCCAGGCTTGAGGCGCGACAGCAGCGCAAATAAGCGCCCAACCACAACAACAAACAATACCACCAATAGACATTGTATAAAAATGAATGTTGAGCAAATATCAGCAGACAAAAGCGGCGTCGTGTTCATTGGCAATACGCGGAGGATGAGAGCTACTAAAAGCCCGAGGCCTACGCTTACAGCCAGCACTTCAGTCATCATGCGCCTCATCATCGCAATCACAATCAACATTAATGGTTGAGACTGCCTTTCAACCGCACACAAAGTGCCTTTCAAGCACACAAAGCACACATAGAGCGCGTTCGCAAATGTTCTGAAGGACATTTCGACGCTCGGCCTACGCATTATATTAGTTAACTTCAACTAATTTCATTTCTTCTCGTCATAACTTTGCGCGTCAGCAGCCAGAGCCACCAACACCAACACCACCAGTTCCTTCGCCATCACTCTTGATGATGCTGCTTGTGTCATTAGTGTGTCGTTCGTTTACGAAGATGCTGATATCTTTCAATAAAGCTCTCTTCTACTCAGCTGTCTGCTTGTGATGCGCTGCTTTGTTGGTATTTCGGCTGATTATTGTATTAGCAATTATTTCTTGTCGCCGTCGTTGTAATTCCGTTCAACTGGAAACCACAAACCAGCGGACGTTGTGCGGCAATTAGATAAATGCTGCGAATGCGTGTATTCCCACATTAATATGTATGAGAACAGACAGCCGGCGCGCATAAAAGCAAAGCTATTTGTTAGCCTTTCAAGAGTTATGCCTTAGGGTTAGCAACGCAATGGCTAACAAATGCTGAGCTGCCGCCAATGGTCTCCGTTGCCGTGTTGTTGTTGCTCGTCAGTGTTGCCGCAGTAGTTTTGCCAGCGCCAATTTGAGTTGTCGTTGTTGACATTCGTGTTACGCGTCAGCACTTTTTAATTGAATTTTATTGTTGCGACTACAGCAAAAATGCGGCAACAACAAAACTTTTCTACTTAGCGTGCGATCTGTGTCTAATGAAAGTTTTCGAAAGTTTGCGTAAGCATTAATCCGTTAGAGTGTGGGGTGTGGGCGCCTAAAAGTATGTGTTGATTTAAATACAGTGCTTTGGCGTGTGAATGAGAAGTTTCAGCAGTGCTGAATTGAACA
Source organism: Bactrocera latifrons (assembly GCF_001853355.1). Taxonomy (NCBI): domain Eukaryota; kingdom Metazoa; phylum Arthropoda; class Insecta; order Diptera; family Tephritidae; genus Bactrocera; species Bactrocera latifrons. Next base: position 1,358,986 of record NW_017537157.1, read on the forward strand.
CGTCTTCAAGTATTGATATGCCTTTTGTTCGTTGAATGCAAATATTGAAGAAAATCTGTTTTCATTCACTTGGAAAGTGGCCAGAAACGTTTCTTTTACATATAGCGCAAGCAGCTCAGGATTTCCGTTTTAGAACAAGACCTCTTGGTCGCCCAAAAACTTTTGAAGGCGAGCATAAGGAAGATTGCGAAACATAACCACCCCAGGATGTGAGCTGTGTTTGGGACCCGCTTACCAATGAAACGAAGAAAACAACCTCAGATGAGAGATCCCTTTTTTGATGAACACCCCTGAAAACATACTAAGGATTACGATTTAAGTGCATGCACTTGGAATGTCCGGTCTCCTAATTGGGAAGGTGTCGTTGCATGTCCTTGTTAGAGTAAAGGTTGACATCACCGCCGTCCAAGAAATGCGATGGTACGGGTTAGGGCTGAGACGAGTAGATCCTTGTGGCATTTACAATAGTGACCATATAAAGAAGCGAAAACTCGATGTAAAATACGTGGGGAGAGAGAGGCTCCGTCGCCGAGTACGGGCATTCACTCCGGTGGATAAACGTCTAGCCACAATCTGCATCAAAGTGAAGTTCTTCCAAATAGGGTAGATTAGCGCCCACGTCCCGACCGAAGAGAAGGGAGATATGACTAAAGATGTATTCTATTAGCGCTTGGAGCGCACCTATGTCCGACCACAAACCCTGTGGGATGGGATAAATATCGAGAGCTCATTAGGGACGCATTTGCAGACAGAAACAGAAAGAGGCCGAAATGCGTGATTACGAAGAACTTGACAAACTGGTTCATAAGGATACTGTTAAAAAAATTTACGAAAAGATGCGGCGACTAACTGAAGACTTCAATACCGGAGGATACTCTTGAAGAACCCTCAGAGATGATCTGCCCAGAGGATACTGAAATTATGGAGGCAACACTTCTTCAGCCTGCTGAATCACAGTGAAACCACAACACCAGGAGAGGTTGAACCTGATTCCCCAATCGATGACGATGAGTCACATATTCTCCATGAGTCAAGTCTTGGAAAAGACCGTGAAAAAGAATTGACACACACCACCTCTTCAAGGCTCTTCTGTCAGCACGAAAAACAGCTGCCTTAACGCCGCTATGTTTGAATTTGGTATCCAAGTAAAACTTAACTGTATAAACTAACGTAGAGCAATACTAAAAGCTCCGTCATGATCGCGAAGAACCTCTCCGAGCCGTTTGATACTAAACGAAGCTTCAGGCAAGGCGACTCCCTATCGTGCGACTTCTTCAATCTACTTTGCCATACAAGGATTTCAATTTTGTATGATACCTATATGTTATAGTGGTCCGATATCGGCGCTTCTCACAAATGAGCAGCTTCTTGGGGAGATAAGGGGGTGTGCAAATTTTTTTATTCTCTGACGAATCAGACCAATACTAGGAAGACTAGGCTGAACATTTATTAAAACTCCATGAAATTATAGCTAACTAAATGCACCGGAAACTCTCTTATTAAAAAACGTAAACCTGAATGGATTTACTACAACATACCTAATTCCACGTTTATGTTTCTGCTTATCACTGCGCTCTTGATTAATCACGCTCTTTCTCACGCACATTTTAATGGTGCGACCCGCTCACGTGCCACAGCATCATTTATTTTAATTAGTGTCTCTTTTTCACCAGCTTAAAACGGTAAAAAAGCGCCGGATGTAAACAAATATGAATATTACATCGACGGCGACTATTTATTTTGTCTACCGCGGGAATGTATAGACTACATTTTTGGGTTAGCAAAAGCTCAATTAAGTGTCTACAAAATATCATTAAAAATGGCGAACAAAAAACCAGACTCATCCAACCCACTCAAGACGGGAATTTGTACAAGTATGAATTGGTGTTTAGAGACGTTAGGCAGGAGAACGTAAGTTGATTTATTAAGCCTAAGCTAGCTTGTGCTTTGATTCGCTTGTTGTTGCTGCTGTGTTTCAAAGAAATAAAAAAGGTCAGCAGAAAGTAGCGGAAAGTTTGTGTGGGAGATCTTTAAAAACTTGACAACAGGGCAGTTAACTCAAACTGCTTTCCTGTCTTCCCTTAAATAGCAATGATAAGGAAACCGAAACGCAAAAGCGGCAAGGAAGAAGACCTGCCAAATTAGTGACGGCGGCAGCCGACTTTAGCAATTCAAGAATTTATTATTTATAAACAGCAAGCAGCGCCGAAAAGGTCAAAGGTCGCGGTGGCTTTTTTCTATGTTTTTTCCTTTTTCCGTTGTTTATTTTTCCTTTTCATTTTTTTAGCAGTTAAATAGTATTGCAGGCTTTGCTTGGCCGTAAATTGTTTACTTATCTCCAAGAGAATGCTAACAGTCCATTTCTTAGCGGACCCTTGCCGACCCACGCTGTCTTAGCAGATAAGCTTGTGCAATATTTTATTTGTTTCCTTTGTTTTAGTGCGTATTTATTTTTGATGTATATTTTCTTATTTTTTACCAAAATAGCACAAGAAATGATTTTCAATGTTGGCAATGGTGTTCCTAAAAGATTCATAACTGATAAGTGTGGAACTTTGTTCATTATACCCTGCGCAGAGTATTTTAGTTTTGCTACGAAGTTTGTAACGTCTTAAAAGAAACGTTGTAGAGCTCATGAAATGTGTATGTAGAAAGGACCAGCAAGATGAGCTGCGTTCATTTAACTTAGTCCATATGTCTGGCCTTAACCTAGTAGCCCCGAACTAGTCCCAGCAGCCGCCTTAATTCCGCTTTGTGTTAGCTTGAAATCCCCGTAAAACTTATACGGATGTGTAAACTGACGGTAAGCAATACCAAAAACCAAAAACTGCGCCAGGAACAGTACGCACCTCTCCAAACCCATCGATATCAAACGAGGTTTCAGGCAAGGCAACTCTCTATACTGCGATTTCTTCAATCTACTCCTGGAGAAAATAATTCCAGCTGCAAGGCTGAATAGAGAAGGTACCATCTACAACAAGGTGTACAGCTGCTGGCGTACGCCGATGACATCGATATCATTGACCATAACCTCGGCGCCGTTTTTTCTGTTTTCTGAAGGCTGGATAAAGAAGCGAAGCAAATAGGTCTGATAGTAAGCGAGAACAAGATGAAATATCTCCTGTCGTCAAACAAACAGTCGTCGTACTCGCGACTTGCCTCTCACGTCACTGTTGACGGTCATAACTATGAAGTCGTGGATAATTTCGTCTATATTGAAACCAGTATAAACACCACCAACAATGTCAGCCTGGAAATCCAAAGCAGAAGAACTCCTGCCAACGGGTGCTACTTTTCGGACCGAGTAGACAGTTATGAAGTAAAATCCTCTCTCGGCGAACAAAGTTCAAACACTACAAGTGACTCATCATCCCTGTTCTGTCATACGGTGCAGACGATGACAACGTCTGATAAGTCGGCGTTACGAGTTTTCGAGCGCAAGGTTCTCTGGAATAATTATGGTCCTTTGCGCATTAGCCACGGCGAATACCGTAGTCAATAAGCTTTACGAGATTTACGACGATATTGACATAACCAAGTCAGCGAATCAAGAGGCAGCGCCTACACCGTATAATTTGTGCTACTTTGTTACAAATAACCCAATGTTGTGCCTTAAGGGGGAGCCGGGTTTAGAGGTCGATTTTTTGAGGATTTTTTTGGGAAGGAAAGAAATAATTTATTAAAGAGAAATTTCTAGGATTTATAGTTATATATTGAAGAATCATTCACAATTTTTTTTTTTTTGTTTTGCATATGAAATCTTTGATTTTCCGCCTTTGGGAAGCAATTGCCCGATGCATCTCGCACAAGCATGAAAATGAAAAACAGAGAAATCGCGCGTCAAAGTTTTCGCTTTCTGCCATATCGCTCATATATCTGCTAGACGCTCTGTCACTATTTTCATTCTAGCTTCGAAAATATTTCAAATTCTCATCTAGAACTTTGAGGACATATTCTTAGATTATTTTTTAAAGAGATTTAAGCAAAAAAAAAAAATCGATTTTTTGAAGCTTCTAAATCTGGCTCCCCCCCTTAAAACCAAAAGCAAACATTTTTAATATTGAAACAGTGAAAACGATAATACAACTGTAAGGTTATCACTCACATTTAAATATACAAAAATATAATTGTCCAAGAAATATTAAAATCCCGCCATCACCATCACCTATTATCTGGATAAATGCAAAAAGTTTAATAATGAATTTAGTGCGAATCAAAACAAACAAACAAATACTACAGTTGTAACGGAATGAGCGACCCACTAAACGCCGCATTTCGCACAGTCTGTTTCGCATCATTTTGTTTGTCTCTAAAAATATACGTCCGTGCGTTGCTCAGACAACGAAATGTTGGCAAACACTCAAACACACATAAATAAATACATATTTGATGAAATTTGACACTGGCAGTCAGTCATTCCGTCGGTTGGTTGTCGCAAACAGTTCACTTTTAATCAATATTAAGCTCCAGGCCAGAGCACATAAATATTTACAGGATTTTTCATTCGGGCGTCGACAGGCAAAAAACGCTCGGCGAACAGGAGAGTGCGCCGAAAAGTAAGGTACAATGTGGAAATTGCAGCCCGGGGATATTAAAAGCCTGTTTGTGTAAAATTCGAAATTCATTTTAATAATGCTGCGAACAAAACAAAAAAGATAACTTGCAGAACGGTATATTAAATAACGGCAATCGTTGCCGGCGGCGGTAAGAGGAACGAAGAGCACGTACATTTAACTGTATTTAAATAGCACGTAGTACTTAATATGTACCATATGTACATATGTATATATACATATATGTACATGTACATGTATATATATATATATATATATATATGTATATTTGCGTACACCTTTATATAAATATATCTTCAGTTACAATTTTAGTACTGTGGGCAAAAAATAGTAAGACTTTTTTATTTTCAATTCCGAAAAAAAAAAAAATAATACAACAAAGTTGTTCCTTTAAATTTGGTGTGCGGTACCGTAATGTACAGAATGTTTGAAAAGGTCTTCGGTGATAATTGTTTGTCGCGAGCAAGTGTTTTTGATAGCAACAAATTATTCAAAGAGGGTCGAGATTATTACGAATTATTCAAAGAGGTTCGGTGATAATTGTTTGTCGCGAGCAAGTGTTTTTGATAGCAACAAATTATTCAAAGAGGGTCGAGATAGCGTTGACGACGAACCACGTCCAGGAGGCAACATCAACTGATGATCTAAACGTCAATAAAATAAAAGAATTCATGCTTGAGAATCGACGACTGAAAGTCAGTGATCTTACTGGCATCCTTGGAATATCGGAAGGATGATAAAAAACCATTTAGAAAGATCATTTGGGTCAAAAAAAAAGTGAAAGCAAGTGCTTCCAAAATCACTACATTGTTACCGTCTGTGAAACAATGCTTTCCAACTACCAGAATATCATGAAATGTATTATTAGTGGCGATCAGTCTTGGATCTATGCTTATGACGCGGAAACGGACGAGGGCACAATAGACGCTTGGTCGCGGTGCAATCTTCATTTAATTATCTATCTATCGTGGCAGAAGTGAGTCGAAGCCGATAAAACCACGTCAAAACAGACAAAAAAGCGAGGTTATGTTGATACTTTTCTTCGACTATCGAGCTGTGGTGCACTACGAATTCCTTCCTACTGGCCAAACTCTCAACGAGAGATACTAATAGAGTGTTATGCGTTGTTTGCGCGATGCTATTCGTAAAAAGAGCCCAGAATTATGGGCCAACAACTCAAGTTTATTGCACCACCATAATGCACCGACGCATACTGCCTTGATTCTTCGTGAATTTTTCGCCAAATTATCAGCCACTATCGTGCCGCAACCACCATATTGGCCTGATTTAGCTCTGTGTGACTTCTGGTTATTCAGTAAACTCAAACAATCGCTTTGGGAAAACTCTTTTGAGTCAATTGAACACATTAAACGTGAATCACTATACGCATTGAGGGCCATTCGAGAAATTGACTTTAACAACTGTTTTGAGTATTGGAAAAAATGTTTGCTCAAGTGTATTGAAGCCATGGCGGGTTACTTTGAGGGCGACGGCATGGATTTCGATGAATTAAGCACTCTAAAATGATGGACAAAGTCTTACTATTTTTTGCTCATAGTAGTTATATGCATACACTCACAATACACTTGCATCCATACATCGTACCATATACAAATCGAAAATCGTTGCCAGATATAATAACCAATATATTATATTACCTTTTTATAACCAAAACTGAAATTTTTTTCAATATGAGTGCTTTCTATTATACCGGTTTTTCTTCGCTTGTAAACATATGATATAACATTATTTTGCATTTTAGGTGACGATACATTGAAATGTTTCATTCTTACCTTTAAAGTGCAGTATAGACAACATTGAATATATTCAATAAATTATTCTAGTACATATACGAATACATACCTGAAAGAGATAAGAGAATATTATTTATTATTCGACATGACTTTATAATGAGCGCATGATAATTAAAAGAGAGCAGTTTGAATTAATAGTGCAAAATAGAAAATTAGCATTCGTTATTATTTATTGCCTTTCTTGTATTTATAAATTAATACTATAAATGTCGTTTACATGACCTTGACTGATATAAGTTTTAAATGCTCACATTCTAATGTGGTTGAATAGCGCATATGCAATTGCTGGAATGTGCGTCACTACTGTACCAACAGCAGCTGTTAATGCCAGTGTTGCCAATATATATATATTTTTTTTTTATCCAGAACTAGGTCCTATACGCCTACAGCAAGGTGGTAACAAATAGCAGTAAACGTCATAAATTCTATGTATAAATGACCAGCATGACAAACCGAGTCAATTTTGTCATATTCGTCTGCTCGACTGTCTCTCTGTAAAAGCGAATTTGTAACTAAGTTTTTGAGATATCGATATGAAATCTTTCACACTAAATTTTCTCCCAAAAAATCTACTCATTTGCCGTCCAATTTGGAATTTTGCATTTGAAATCAAGATTAAAGTGCCTTTTGATATACTTCTAGTATTTAAAATGTTCTTTTTATGGAATGTTAGACCCACTTAAGGTGATACAACCAGTAAACCTAAAACTGTATCTTTTTTAAGTCGTTGCAATCTCTGGTTGTATCATCTAAAGTGGGTCTAACATCCAGTAAAAAATATTTTCATGATATGTAGCTTGGAAGGAAAATAAAAGTGAATAATGGTATCCATCAATTCACTTGTACTAAAATACTGTAAGTATGTATGTATGTAACTAAATACAACTTCCTTATAAGGATCTGATAGAAACGGCTTAAGGGTTTGTTTGATTTGGCAATTTCACCATATTTTAAGTGCTTATAAAGTTGTCACTATAGCCAATAAATTTAGAACGTTTTTCGCCTCTCCGCCTACAAACAATTACCCGCTACCACAAGCTACTTAGGTGAAGTTGTACTGAACTTCTGAAAACATCCCTTTTAATAAGGCGGTAAAATACGAGTAAAAGTTGTAAGAGTTTAAGTACTGAGGTTCGAGCACATAAAGAACTTTTGAACCTACACATCTAGGTAAAAAATGGAGTAATAGTCAGTGCATCGGTGCATTGATATCATTTAGAGCGGTTATATGGGTAATATGGTCATTACTTCCGTCTTTGGCTTCAAAATCTGTCACAATCATACTCTTTTCGAAAAAAATAAATAAATAAATCAGCTTTATCGGGACGAGTCAAGCAAGAACGCGCTCCATACCCAAAATATCCAACAAAATCATCCGTATCCGATGATTTTCAAACACCTTATCCGTAACTTTTTTAATATTTTTATTAGTTGAAGAAGTCGTTTAGAACGAATCATGTCTTCTGGGTTTGTGTGGTTGGTTGCGCATAGTAATTAAGGACAGTCCAGCTTAGCAAAATACATATTTTTTTTTAATACCATTTACCCTTTATTGTCTTACTGTATATGTATAATATGTAGGCTATATCATTATCGTCTTTCAAGGTAATGTTATTTAATTCCAAAATATTAATTATATAAGGTCATTATACCCTCCCACATATGTGTGTATGTAAGTTGTTTGCTATACATATAACAGTCTATCATATTCAAAAATGTCCATATATAGGCAGGAAATATTTGGCTATTAAATAAAACACCTTTATAAACGATATATACGCAACTGTAGACGAGATAAGAAACTATCGATTCATGGAGGTTATCGCAAAAATGATGAGCAGTTATTACCTATACATATATACATTAAGTCAATCAATATGTCATACCATAATAGTGGTATATTTTATTTGAATTTAATAATTGCACATATAAGTAAAATTGATAAGCAATTTACACAAAGCCTTCAACACAATAGATTACAAACGAAATAGCCTCGGAACCAACTTCGCAAACAACGTATAAGATATTTTATAGAAGGCCAATTCTCTTGGAATTACGTCACAAATAATAGTTTGTGCTTATAAGTTGGAGTAAGCGACGATAGAAATTTAAATTTGATGGCCTGGATGGATACAATTACGCCTAACCCGAGACAAAAGACGGTGAGGTGAGGCGCCTAAATTGTTCTTCTCTTTGTTCAGTTAAATTGAAAAGAATTACAATTATTGTTGTAGTTATTCTTCCTCGTATTTGGTGAAGTATTGGAACAGTCACACTATTCAATATATCTGAAGGAAAAATTGCGACTGATGTACTAAGAAGTATTATCTTCTTATTCTTCTTTATTAGTCGAGTTACATTTTCATTGGGGTGCTTTTTTCCGTGACGTGAAACGGATGTGTTTTGGTTACCCTGAGTATACTTGGTCTAAGACCGGAAGTCATGAGCTGCTTGAGCCACTCCCAAGTGAATGGCGCTGAGAGAACTGTCCTTACTTGCGTAAACTTCACCACATGACTTCAGCCTAGAGGTATTATACTCTAAAAAAAATCGATTTTTTTTAAGTTATGACTATCCTAATCCCTTATTAAAGTTCTTTGTTGGATTGGTGATTCTCCCAATGCTAGATAATCGAAGGTGGCAATTTTGTTTTAAATTCACGTACTAAAATGTAAAAGTTTACAGATTTTAAATATATTAGCAAAGTGTAAAATCACACACAATTTTTTTAGTATGAAAGCAATAAAAAATTAATGAAAAAATTGAAAAAATTATTAAAGCAGTTAAATTAGTTTTTGACTAGGCAACTTTAGAGTTATTTATGTATTTGAACAGTTAGTAAAATGTGATATATGAACCACTTTTTACGCACTGCTCTAATTTTCTGACATTTTTAAAGCAATTTTTTAGCTTAGCGCATGCCAATGTTTATCTCTTCAAATAGCTACACCCGATTATTTACATATTTAAGTGTGTAATATGCAGATTAATTATTAATAATCGTGAATTCAAAAATGTATATTTATTTATTAGGAAATAAATCGCAGTTACGGCGAAATCGATTAAAATGTTTGCATACAGTGTGCTGGTGTTGTCATAGATTAAAACATTTTTTCTAACGGTATTTTGTATAGCCGATTTGAATGCGGTAAAATGAATTATAATTTTATTGCTGGCGCGGTTTGATTACCGTGAGGAATTGCACACAAAACAAAAACCGCACGAAACGGTTTGAAAAGCAACTAAATGGACTATTGTCGAGCACAATTCAAGCATATTTTGATTTTCGCAGAAATACATACAAATGTATATACATATGTACACACATACATCAGAGGGACTCGATCGAGCGTGACGAGCTGAAATGATTTAACCATGTTCGTTTGTCCCCACTTCTGTATACATATATGCGACACAATTCCTCAGACTTGGAGATATCGCTCTGAAATATTGCACATGTTTTTTCTACCAAAGAAGTTGTTCATTGGTCGGAACTGCCGATATCAGATTACTATTGCATATAGCTGACATATCAACTGAACTATCAAAATCAAGTTTTTGTAAGAAAAACTTTTTTTATATAAAATGATATCTTCATGAGGTTTAGATAGATAGATATATTTTTATTTCATGTACAATAAATATACAGGAAAAAAAACAGCACTAGCTCGAGGCCATCAGCTGGGTCATGAAGTTGTAATGTCTGAAGAAGTTTTCCAGATCGGGCCACTATAGCAAATATCTATCATATAAACTGAACGTTAAAAACGAAGTTCTTGTGTGGAAAAAATTTTGGTTCAGGAGTTATCTTTCCGAAATTTAGTAGAAATACCTTTTTTAGGATCACGCTAAAACAGCTGAGGAAAGTTTCCTATCGATCGATATTAGTTGTCATTCAAGCTGATCGAATAAAATGAAGTTATTGTGGGTAAAAATTTTTAGTTGAGAATATATCATCACGAAATTCAGTATAAATTATTTTGTAAGACAATGCAACAATATCTGAGGATTTTCCAGATCAGACTACTAAAGTATATGGCTGTCATACAAACTGAATAATCAAAATCAAGTTCTTGTATTGAAAAGTTTTTTTTATAAAAAGATAACCTTGCGAAATTTAGCATGGATTATAATCCAAGATAATGTCATAATATCCAAAGAAATTTTTCAGATCGGATCACCATACCATACTGTCAGCTGTCATCAATCGGTCAAACGAAGTGCTTGTATAGAAATATTTTTCATTGTAAATGGTATTCTAACTTCGATGCCAACGAGTTTAAGGTGTATTTGTTGGCATTTAGTTTTGAGTTATGTGTTAATAAAGAGAAAAGTTTTCTAACGGTAATTGCATTTATTTATTTAGCACAATTTCAATTTTACTTTTTGCTATATTTAGAACTTTAAATTTTGTGTGGAATTATGTATGTATATCGTCACCTGAAATGAAAAACAACGTTTCATAAAAAAATCGAAATTGAGTTTTTTATTGCTTCTGATTCCCCACATCATATTATAAATGTAATATTTTAAAATATCAAGCTTCTGCTCTCTCGTATAACCATTTTATAACCTATACCTAACTAATTTGTAATCAATGCATAACTATTTTATAACCTATACTTAACTATTTTATAAGCAATAAGTAACCATTTTATAACCAAAACCTAACCATTTTATAACCAATATTTAACCATTTTATAACCGAAACCCTTCTACGTGTGTAAGCTTTTGAAAAGTGATGCATAGTTATTTTGCTATTTATTTCACAATAAGTAACAATATGTACTATATGCGTAATCGTACATAAGTCTCAACAGCCTGAGCTTAAAATAAATGAGGCATTTGAAATTCGAATGACTCTGAAATCTTAGGAAATTGTACTTTCCCACATTAAGTTTCGTTATCATCGTGCCACAATCTGAGGAAGAACAAAAGTCAAGTAATTTCGAATTAATTGAGAATTGGATAAGCCACAAGCGATGCCAGTGCTAAAACCGATTAATGGAAATAAAAAAAAGAAACTGTAAATTGAAAAAAAAAAAAAACAAACTTTGAACTTCGGTGCGAGTGACGCTCCCTTTGGACTGCGGCATATGGCAGCGCTTAAAAGACATCCGTGTTCCATGGAATGTATGTTTTTATGTATGTATATGTGTGCTTGTTTGTATGTATATATGTCATAAGTGCACGTATGACCAATACGGTAATTTATGGCGCCTGTCAAACACACTCCTCCATGCCACACAAAGCATTTAGAAATAAATGTTGAAAGCATTTGGCCACTCAAAGTGCAAGTATGCGACCCTTATTGAACTTTAATGAAAAATCAACTTCGTCAATTTATGCGCAAACAAACCAAAAAGATAGTGGCAAGCATTATCTAAAATGCACAACCCGATGTGAGCTTTTTGACAATATTTTGAATTTTTACATAAAAAAAAAAAAAAAACACTAGTGTTGCGGTAGAGTGCGGGGAAATATGAAAAAAAAAATATATATGTATTTTTTATGACCAAAAAGTTATAAAATATGAATTTATGACTTTTTTGTTGCACTTTAATGTGRCAGCCATATGAGCGAGCTGCGCTGCATTTATGTAGCTCTTTTTCTTTATTATTGTTTTCTTTCATTTTTTTTTTGTGTTTTGGGTAAATTTTATCACTTTATTTAATTGCATTTTTGTTTGTATCCCCTCTTATTCGCTGCTGTCACAAAAATATTTGGTTTGGCAGCCACAAAAAGGCCAATACGATGCGCGATTATGTACATATTATCATGCCCAGCACACATACACACATATGTTTCTTCGTATATTTATTTTTGTCAATGCGACACTTAACTCGGCGGCGTCAACCGCACTTAACGCTTGTACATTATCGCCTAATCTTTTAAGTTCCAATGCTGCCTATTTGTATAAAAGTCAATCACCATTAACAAACGCGTACCCGTTGGTGGCATGTGGCAGTTTCCGTACCCGTTTATCGGCACTGTTATAACACTTTGTACAGCAACAAAGAATACGTCGTACAACAACAAACAGCACGCGCTGACATATGTGACACTTCTGTCTCACAATGTTTGCCAAGCAGATCTATGGCTCTAAACACCCTAACACCCTTCGCTACAGTCAGGCTTCACAAGTCACAAATGAGCGCACGCACAGGTATGTATGCAAACAAGCCAAACACTGCTCCATCTCCCATCACCGTCAGTTTTATTATCATAAGAATTTAAGCACCAACTGCCGAGCACATACATATCTGTTTTGGCTCGCGCCGGTGATGACGCCGACTAAGTTTTCGCTTCAATTTATGGCTAAGCGTAAGCGCGGGTGCAACCGGCGTAAACAGTAAACCTTTTGTGTTATTTTGTCGTAAATTTCTTTCAATTTCTATATTCTATATATTTTCTAACCCGCGGCGAACGGTATTAGTAAGCTCTATAAAAATATCTATGACCTTGCGCAGTTATCAGCAGTTTGATAAGATTTATTTATTGATTTGCAAAAACTGACAAGTAGTTTCCTAGAATCAGCTGATACTAAGTATATGAAAAATATGCTTGAGTTAAATATAATAGTCAAATTATACAGGTAGACAGATAGAGTGAGTGTCTAAAAACGCAACTAGGCATTTAGGAGGAAACCACCGGGTCTAAAACACCCTCACTCTATTATGGACATTTATCAATTCAAAATGTTTTATACATATGTGCAACTTCCGAGACATCTTCAAGAAATTCTCGCCTATAGTTCCTTTTATTTTTCTATACAAAACTCTGCATTCGCATTGTATATGTTCTATGGTCTGCTCTTCTTTTACCTCTTGACAGCTTCTGCAGTAATCGGTGTATGATATTACCAGTCGGTTGTTTGTTAATTAGAATGCGACCTGTTAGCACTCTTAGTAGAGATTGTTAGTCATTCTTTTTCGTTCCATACTCCATTAATTCAACGTTTATCTGCTTCTTAAGCAAATTAAGGATTGGCTCCAACGAGACCCAGCTATATTTTTAACATCTTTGCAGAATATATATAATATATATTCCCCTCTTTATCGGAATCTAATTGTTAGGTCACTATTGTATATCACTAAAATCCTAAAACCAATTACAGGTTTATCTTGATCACTAAGAGATCAAGGTCTTCTTTCACTATCTTCGACGAAGCCCAGTAGACTTTAGTGTTTTCAAAGCCGTTTAGCTATCTGTATATATCGGGTTTTTCAATAGGAATGAAATGAATTCTAAGTGCCCTTACGGGCATTTTTCATATGTCATGGTGCGACAGGTTTGATATGGTTTTTGGTCTGGTGGAATCATCGATCCGTACTTCTATCAAAATGAAGCTGGAGAACCCGTTACTGTCACTGAGAGCGGACCTGCAGCGGTCTGATAGATGGAAGGCAATTTTGACATCTAATGTTTCCGAAAAAACACCTTCTCTTACTCGATTATCTAGCTTGGACCCATCCGTACAGAAACTTATCCATGCTCTCTGTCCACCTCGCCCCTAGTGGTTTAGAAGTTAAGGCAATATTGGGTACCGAATTCAAGTGATATTCTATAGGATTTCGCAAATCCATGGTATTGGGTAGAAGCGGGAATTTACTAAGTATGTCAGCATGTCTTTTATTTTAGCTGATTAATGGGTACAAACATTGACAAAGTTTCACAGAACATTTTAATATAAAAATTCACACATAAAAGTTTCAACAAATAACGCATAAAGGGTGAATTTTTCAATTTGTCTTATGAATTTAATATTATTATTATTTATTATTATGATCGAAGTTTTTTTAGTTTCCAATTTTTTTAAACAATCAAATGTTTTTTTTCGAAAAACTGTACAAAAAAATTGTGAGGAAGCTGGAAAATTTTATTTAATTTGGTTAGTAAAAAAAAACCAATCAGGCACTAGATTATTTATTATTTAAACTGTTTTTGATTATTCGAACGATTTTAACTTACTCTACTAAGATTAGCGATGATCACCGCAATGAACTTCAGTTGAACTGGGCCAACACACAAAAAGCTATCACTGTTAACATTAATAACGTTTCCCTTTTTTTGTGAAATTTTCACTGTCTTACAAATGTGTTTTTCTCAAAAATATGTTTTTTGAAGTGGTAACTGACTACTGTAACTCGTAAACCGTTCAGTAGATTTCAATGTAATTTATACAGCTTATTGAAAACATGAAAAACAAGTGCCTAAGCGAAGAATTCTTTAATATAATTTTTTTATTGATAATTAGTTATTTTTTCCTCTGTAAATCTAGAACAATATTTTCTAAGGCCGTAATTTTGTTAATTAAAAAAGCCTACTAGATAATCTTTTATGAATGAATGAATGATGATGAGGAATGCACTGCGACCTTTGGTCTATTGTGCCGTCACCTTACTCGCTCGCTTAGCCCCAGCCCATTAATGAAGTCCAGTAGACTGCTTGGTGCTAGCGAGGCAATGCGATCCCTATCCGGAAACAACACTCCAAGGGCCTTGGTCCCTTTATATTTCTTTTATATATACCAATTTTTTGGTACACTTAATTTTAGATGAATTTCCAAGGATTAGTTAATTTTATAAAACAAAATAATTTACTGGTAGAAAAAAGTATCTAAAATTGTTATTTATTTCATGTTGCTGATGTAGTCAGTCCTTTCCTATAAATAAAATATCACACAAATATATTAGGTCTTTAGTATCTCCTCAAGATAAGATTGAAATACTTATCGATCAATGTAAAATAGGGAGATAAGGGTTAGATACATAAATGAGGACTGCACGGTGACCTAAGGTCTATTGTGCCCTGAGAAACCAAAATCCCCCCTGCCACAGCTTTAAAAACGTACTTTATAAAACATAAAAACTTCCTTAATAACATGATATCGATGTTAAAATATCAATACATAAAAGTAAGCTGCAAAAGAAAATTGCAAAAAAACGAACCATGAACGATTAAACATATCCGTCAGTAAATATTATATACATGATATATGAGATATGTAAGTATATTTGATATATTTTCCGACTAATCATTTAGCATTAAAGTGTTGTAAAAGTGTTCGTGTTTGAAAACATCAACACTAGCAGCCAACTCTACATCATAAAAGAGTCCACATGCAATCGGACGATCACCAATGGGCAGAAATACGAATACAAACAGCAAAGGGTCCGAGTCAACGCGTGTGTGGCAACTAGGCAATTAGCACCCGACCACACTAGAAGCATAGGTTCCAAGCGCCGCGATTAGGCCCGTGCTCATGCCACCTACATTAAGTAGATATATATTTAGATATATATCCCATAAGTATGTATATACGTACATGACGCCCTAACTATAATTTCACGTGTGGTAATTTATACGTTTTTTGCATGTTGCGGAGCAATTGTCAAGAGTGCTTGGAACAATATATTGCTCCTAATATGTGTGTTGTGGCGGGCACCTACCGGGTGTACCAGGTTCGTAATATGTGCACACGTTTCTGCGTATGTAGGAGGGGCGTAGGCCGTAAATGTTTTACGATATAATTGCCATTTTAGTAGCGCTTTCCTTTGCATGCGCTTTTTTATTTAGATTTTCTTTTGTAGTTTTAATCATTTTCAGCAACTATTTATGGCGCTAGAAAATGACTGTAATAAGTGAATAAACTGGAACAAAGGCTTGGGGGCGTATTGCTGATTACCAGCAAGCAAGTGGGGATTGTGTTGAATGCTTTGCAGGTGTTTCGATAGTAAATGGCGTACCAAAAAAGGGCGTGAATACGCCCGATAGTGTCCGTGTCATTAAAAGCTGCTTTATGCCTTAATTTCGACTTCATTGTAATTTGAGGTTCTATTCTTTTGAAGTTATAGTACAATGAAGTCGAAATAAAGTTTTATTAATTTTTATTAAATATATAAATATATGGTTTACTTTGCTATGAAAGGGAAGCAACGGTTTGCAGCATAGCAGCCAAATATGTTAATGATTCACTCAGACCATATCGGTATCAACACTGTACTCTGCATTTCAAATCCTCTAACCACTACTTCCGCTTTCGC
This sequence comes from Bactrocera latifrons, assembly GCF_001853355.1. Taxonomy (NCBI): domain Eukaryota; kingdom Metazoa; phylum Arthropoda; class Insecta; order Diptera; family Tephritidae; genus Bactrocera; species Bactrocera latifrons. Next base: position 1,375,420 of record NW_017537157.1, read on the forward strand.
ACACACTTTCCGTTCGCTAGTTCCATACACTTTCTTTCAATTTGTCAAAGAAGTCAAATGAATACCGAAAAATAAACATATGTAGTTATTTTAGTGCTGACGAACTGCCATTGAATACATTGATTTAATTTAATTAGCTGCTTACGATACAACGACAGCGCTAGAAACTATTAAGGCAGCGGAGACTAGGCACGAAAGTGGAGAAGTGACAACGAAGCGGTTTGCGTAGCATTGATTTTTATTTGATTTAATTTTGTTTTTGTTGCTTTGCTCGGCTTGAAAGCGACAGTAATGCGCAGAGTTGAGTGACCGCCTCTAAAGAAATTGACTGACTACGGAATCGTTGATAAAAATTTTATTACCATGACTATCGGCAAAGTCCACACATACAATAGTTGTATGGCATAGTAAATGTGGTTTGCAAGGCGTTGCAGGTTGTGGAGTTTGAAATAAATTCCACATGTTGTATTCTAGTATAGATATGACACTTTCGAACTACACTCAGTTGAATTGTAGATTAAGCAATTCTACTTCAACTCAACTAAACTCTATTTTAGTATTAGGAACTTCAACTGTAGCACTTATAACCTTATTAACTTAAATACGCCTGTTATGATTTTCAACTCCACTCAGTTGAGTTGAAGTTAAAACAATTAAAACAATTCAACTTCAACTCAACCAAACTCTTCTTTGGTAGCACGAACTTCATATTTTCAGTCAAAGTTTATTTCGAAAGTGAATTTTTGACAGATAATTAAACAGCTGAATTTTTTTAAACAAAAAGCCAAAACTATTCAATTCAGTTGTTTGGTAGCAGTTGTAATTTTTTAATATTCTAGTCAACCACACTGACAGAGAGTTGAAATACGTAATATCACAAAGTATTTAACAACACTTCAAACGAAACTTTGTCTCGCGGATTGAGTCGATATCGATAATACTAGATTTAAAATCTTCAACCAAAATTCGGTTGAGTTGAAAGCTGTTTTCAACTGAATTGAATTTTGGTTAAACTTCCTCCCTTCAAATAGAATTAGAAGACTCACTGTGAAGATAACAGCAATAATGAGCATGATAATATACATGGAATATTCTGGTATTGATTATCCGTTAAACTAGATAACGCATAACCAGAATGTCGGTTAAATGTGTTTGGTCCAGCAATGTATATATCCTGTTTTTAAATTTATTATTTATTGTAACTATTACAGCAGATAAGTTAAATAATGTTAAGTATATTTATTTATAAGCAATATTATTACTCTCTGGCATCTGGCATCATTTTTTTTTTTTTTTTTTACCTTAACGTCGAATTGCACAGCATGATGCAAAAATGCATTCAAAGCATGCCTGATAGAATAAAGGCTGTGTTAAAAAATAAAAGCGGGCGACAAAATATGGAATATGATTGAATACAAAAATGTAATAATTTAAGTTTAATAAATATAGCATATAAAAAAATTTTTTTTGCTCTAAAATACGAAAAATATTTATGTTTTTATTAATGATTAAAGTTAGAAACCTGCATTTTTTTTTCTTGAACAAGTACTGTATCTATAATCAATATTGTTACACACGGGCAACACATTTTTTAATATTCCCGCAAAGACAACCCTACTGCTCACCGACCATAACCTCTTTCACGTAAATTTCGCCGCAACAATCAATTGCAGCAATTACTCAGTCCATATTTGCCTAGCGCTAAAAAAAACATTAATTATTCGATTTTGAATTTGTATTTAATGTCCAGCAAGTTTTTTGTCGACTAGCAAAGAACTTAAAATGTAATGTAATTAGCACTAATTATAGGCATTGACTGATTAAAAAAAAAATATTTAATCAAAACCATTAGTATGGGAGAAGTAATCAAAAGCATTCAATTAGTTCGGGGATTTGGGGATTAATTTACAATAACTGTAAATATGGAAAATTAGAAACAAATCAAACAACAGCAACAATTGATTTCAGTTATAGTTAATTAATAACACTGAATAATTAATGTGTAAATATGAATATTTTAAATAGAAAATAGAAGAAATATTAATTTCGACAGCTGCGAAGCTATAATACCCTTCACAGTGGTAAATTTTATAGCAAAGGGTCTAAAAAATGTTTATTCTGATTTCGAACCGTCGATTTGTATGACAGTTATACGTTATAGTTGTCTGATTTGAACGATTTGCTCTGAGATTGTAACAATAAATTGGATAATAACCTCAGTGAAATTTCGTGAAGATACCTTGACAAATAAAAGAGTTTTCCATATAAGGACATGAGTTTAATCGGTCATTTTGTATGGCAGTTATTTGCTACATGTGTTCGATATCGATAATTTCGCGAACTGAGCAGTGTCATGGGGTATGTGCAAAATTCCAAATCGATATCTCAAACACAAAAAAAAAAAAAAACAAAAAAAAAAAAATTTGCTCGTATGCTTGTCATTGTCTATGTAGAAGCTGCTTTTGGAAACAAGTTGTTGCCTTTCGGTATATGAAATCGAACTGAAGTACAATGTAATAAAAGTGCGTACCCTTAACCGATGCACCAAGGTGATCTTCTCTTGGCTCTTAAATTTACCTAACTAAATATTTAATTTTTTCAATAAATTAAAAATAAAATACAACAAAACATATTAATTTTTCCAAGTTAATTAAAAATAAAATACAACAAAACATATTCTCTTTGTGAAACCTGAAAAAAATCATATCAATATTAACGAATGAAGTTTAATTAAGTTAGGACGGTGCAGGAATCTAATGGCACATTCCATTTACATTTACATATGTGTATGTATGTATGCAACTTTAATGAGAGTTAAGTACATTTATTCATGTACCTCGTATGCACCTCTCTTGCGGTCTTTACTTACTTAATTTTTCTTTACGAAATTTCCCGCAATTACATTTTACGGTCTATAGTCGTACAATTATTTCGAATCACAGGAATGTAACTAGATACCTTTGTGACAACTGTTATAGGAAAGCTATAGTCTCTTGGACCTAGTAACGTATAATCCAGTGAAGATAGTTTTCTCAATATCCTTTTTTTTTATCGATCATGCGTGAGGCGTATCAAGCTTTCGTGTTATTTTTATACAGAATTGTTTGGCATTTCAGACTTACCCCGGAATAACGTTTACAAATCGTTCAACTAAATACGAAAATTAACTTTCTGTGAAAAATGTGTTTCGCGAGCTACGCAACATAATCGGCCTACTGATCATACTACTCGCTGCAAAGTCACTCATCTAAAGACCCAGGAATTATAGTAGTATTTGACCGAGTGGGCCAGGTTCACCATACAGTGAACAAAACATAACAGCCGTAGCTGAGAATGTAAGTATATACACAAAGACTGTGCAGAGTCCATTCGGCGCCGTCCTTAGAAACTCGGACTGACGTATCAACTGACTTGGCGCGTTCTACGTCGACATCTTAAATTGAAAGCGTACACAATACAGCTTGTGAAAGAACTGAAACCACTCGACCTTCCCAAGCGACATCGCTTCGCTCTATGGGCTCTTGAAAAGACCCCAGAAGAGCCGACGTTTTCGAGCAAAATTTTGTTCATCGATGAGGCCCATTTATGAATCAGTGGGTATGTAAGCAATCAAAATTGCCAACTTTGGGACGAAGAGCACCCTGAAGAGATTCAGGAGCTGTCATTTCATCCAGAAAATACAACGGTGGTATGGTTTGTTGGTCGGTGGAATCATCGATCCATATTTTCAGCAATCATTGGACTAATTGGGAGGAAACTTCAGTGAGTAGATAACTTTACGTTTTGAGCCAGTCGACTAGCCACCAAAATCGTGTGATATCACACTGTTAAGACTGTTTTCTGTGAGGCTGTGGAAAGTCTAAAGTTCATGCGAACAATCCCGCTTCGATTCAGGCCTTGGAGCAAAACATAATAAAATATTCTTTAAATGTCAAATAATGTTGTTTTGAATGATTACAATATTGCTCATTAGATTTGAAGTTCCTGTGTTTTTTCTTTAAAAAAGTGGGGAACCTCCAAATAGACCACTCTATATATAACTCTGTGACAAGTATTAATGGCAAGATCTACTCTCTTAAACATAATATATATGTAGTTTCGTTTAAAATTCTAATCCAAACAGAGATCTCAAAATATATATATAAACAGGTCGGTTTACTCGTAAATGTATAAATATCATTGACGATACATACTCTTACTCATATGATTTTTATAGAAATATTGAGGATCAAAGATCAAGTTTCGTGCAAGTTAAGTTTAAGTTCGATTTACGGATATTTCGAAACAGAAAACAAGAAGTCGACAAAAAGTAAAAATATGTCTACGTATGTATATATATTCTTATCAGAAAGACTTTTTATAACCTTAAATTAAACAATATTCCGACTTCTTCATTTTCTCCATCAAATCTGCGACTCAGCAAGCCAGTGTCAAGGCATTGGGTCGCTTTGTTCGGAGGTAATCCGGCCAAACGTTTGATTTTATTTAAATAAAACAACGTAGGAACGTTGCTCCAGCCAGCATATCCTTTATCGCAGTACAGTGGGCATTGTGTGTATCCTTTATTGCGTTGTGATTATTCTTTGTTAATAAATTATGACAGGCATTAAAAGTTTACGCGCTTTAACATGTGTGTGAGCATAGGAGTACGGGAGTACGGTCTCAATGATAGCCAGCTCCACATGCCGCACTCACGCAACAAACACATCACTTTTCTCGGCTGTCATTGGCATTGTATTGTCATTACCGCGGCCAACTTTTGTTTCACCTTTCTGCTTCCTTTACAATACGCCGTTTTCCCCTTTGTTAATTGGTTTCTTTTTTCTTTTTGATATTTTTTTTTTGCTTTTTGTTTTTTCCTTTTTATTTTAATTTTATTTTTTTTCTCTTTTTGCTGTATTCATATCCTTTGTTGTTGCTGCGGTAATTTTTCTCTGCTGACAATTCGTGTTGCGCTGGCAATTAAGTTGATTTAATCATCATCATACCTACGAAGGAGCGGCCGTAAAGCGGAACGTATGGAACGTGTTGCTGATTTAAATGTGAGCGCACAAGCCTTGCTCACACACATTATCCTTTTATCCGCTCCGCGTTTGCGATGGACAGGACAGCGCCTATGCGCACTCTTTAAATACTCGTATGTATGTGTGCGTGTATTTGTGGCTGCGCAGTAGGGAAGCGGCCCAACCCTGTGGTGTGGCACGCAACAGACGTATGTACATGCAGTTGGACTTGTGAACTAATACATACATTTGTATGAATATTTATATGTTTTGAGTGCGCGCAACGGTATTTCACGGTGAAGGTGTTATCTCTTTATCGCTTTGTTACTATATTTATGAACATATACGCTGCGTGTTTGTGTCATTTATTTGCGCTTATCTAGATATATGCGTGCCTGCGTAATTTTTTCAACGCCCTATTATCTCTAGCAGCGGGTGGGCGCAGTCACTTACACACGCACAAATGCCGTTGGCATTATTATGAGGAAATTTATGAATATCAAGCCTACTTTATGGCGGTCAAGCCGCAAAAGGCGCAAGCATTCACCGCTATTAGTATGCGCGCAGTATTCGTGTGTGCTTTGGTGAGTGTAGATTTGTTTGAGGTGTCATCTCATCTACTCTTTAATTACCATACATCCATCAAGCAAAGATTCATCAGCTGTACGTCGAAACACCGTAGCCACCACCGCCTTAGTCCATAGTCCATATTCGCATTAAATGCTTTGTGGCGCTTCCTTCCTGCTTTGTGTGTGAAAAGGATAATTAATTAAAAATGAAACAAAAAAAAAACGCCTATGACACCGGAAAAAATCACAAAATCGTTCGTAATTAACGCATTAACGCATAAATATACACACATCCATATATGTTTATGGATGTGCGCCAAACGCGTTGTGTATAATTGAAAAATAAAAATTAATGTTGTAAATCAATTGAAGTGATAGCAAACACGGGTTCATTAAAAACGCTGTCAATTCTGTAAATATTTTATTTAAATACGCAATTTAAACGAACTTATTGACTTTGCCGAATGGCGCGCGCGGTGGAGTTTCGGTAATACGGTAAATGCGGCATTAATTCTAGTAATTGGAGTTGCCAATGGCAATGCAGCGCGCATTATTTCGGTTTAAATATTCCTTTTCATGGTCACAATAAAATTTTAAATGCGCGTTTTGAAATTATTTGTTGAAATTTAATAAACTGAGAGAATATATATCAGTTAGTGGGTAATATTACCATGGTCAGAATTAATTCTTTTATAAAATAAAATAAATTATTTATTTTTTCTTCTAAATCAATTTCATTCAGACGAATACGGTAGTTGTGGAAGGCGCAAATAATATTCCATATTTACGGTTTGGCCCGCGGAAGTTCATAGTGCACCATAGCGCTGCCAAATTCAGTAATATTTCTATGTTTGATTAGCGAGTAAACAAATATTAAAATATTTTAATCTCAGACAGTCAAAAACAAAACTGCATTCTCAAGTATTTTAGTATAAATCTCTATTAAACCCTTCATATATACTTCGTGCATATAAGCATGACTACGCTTAAGCCAATTTTCTGTTAACTTTCGCAAGACTGTCTAACAAGTTTCTTCATAAACCCATGTGTCGTCACTAGTACTGATATATTGACGATTGCAGGGTCCTCAGCTAAGTTGTCAAGCATTCCTTTGCGACCTCTACTCCACGCTTTTGCAAAAAATGCATGTATTTTGGTACGAGCTTAGCATTGCTCCTTTTTTTAACCAAAATAATGATCAAATTATTAACCGAAATATTATCCAAAATGTTCACCAAAATATTAACCAAACTATGTTGAGTCGTTCCATAAGATATGCTATGACATCCTCTGCTATCTCTCTGATGCCATCACAACGATTTTTTAGCACTGTCTCTTTAACTTTTTCGATTTTAACGTCATTAACAGACCTGGGTGCAAGACTCGTTTTTTCGGATATTTCACAACCTTCAGTAAATGCCTTGTACCACTTTAAGGGGATATAAGAGTGTGACACTTTCAAAAAATTTAATTTTTTTGCGTTTTCGATAGTTTATATTTTCAAAAATATGTAACGAAAAAGGCAAGGTCGTATCTTGAATAGTTTTTGAAGGACAACGTTCTAAAGAACGACCGCTCGCAGGTATTTCGCAGGAGGCAAGGCAGGAAGAAGACGCAGGATCAAGGGCATTACAATGTGGCAGCAATGGTGGCAAACTTAATCCAAAGGACAGTGAACCCACAAACTGATACCGAACATATGTATGTACATTCGTGGATAGACGACATGGAGCAAATGTTGTGTAGACATGAATGCTTAAAAGGCATGTGGTCCAATTTTATCATAACGTTAGGCCGTAATGTCCAATGTGCATAAAAGACTGTGTAACCGTATTTCTATGTCCCATTTTTTTAATATAAGAAAAAAGTTAAAATCTAGGGCGGTAGTTTTATGGTGGAATCTTTAGCATATGTGTGAGTCTTTAGATAAATGGAAAGCTGTCAGCGAAGGGTTACACCTCAAATTATAACAAAAGTAATCCACTAATCCGGTCATAAAGTAATACTTAATGGGTGGTTTCGTGGGAGATAGATGAGTTGAGAGTAGGTTAAGTTTAGCGAATTAAAATTCCACATTCCGGCTTTAATGCTTCCCTTTACTATAAAACAAAAAATCTGGGTTCGGAATGCTAATATTTCTGTTTACTTTAAATTTCCGTGGTTCAAGATGCTCCAACGCAATTATGATATTCTCTCTATGTTCTCTATTTCTAAAACAGTTTAAATTTTTTAGTTTACTGTTATTCGAATGGCAAAAGAATTGGCTTCAACAACCGCGCCGTTAGTTTTGATTTTTTTTGGGTCGGACTAAGAAATGAAGCAAATGGGTCTGGTAATGTACGAGGGCAAGACGAAATATCTCCTGTAATCAAGCAAGCAGTCGTCGCATGCGCGACTTGGCTCCCATGTCACTGTTGATAGCCATGACTTCGAAGTCGTGGATAGTTTCGTCTATCTTAGAGCCAGTATTAACACCAATAATAACGTCAGCCTCGAAATACAATGCAGAATAACTTTTTCAACAGGTGCTACTTCGGACTGAGTGGGGAATTGAAAAATAAAACAATCTCTCGACGAACAAACTCTAAGTAAGTCAGAGTCGGCGTTACGAGTTCTCGAGAGAAACGTTCTGTGGAAGATTTATGGTTCTTTGCGCTTTGGCAACGGCGAATACTGCAGTCTATAGGACGATGAGCTGTATGAGATATACGACGACATTGACATAATTTAGCGAAATCATGTCGTCCGAATGGATAAGAAGACTCGAGCTGTGAGAGTACTTGACGCAGTATCCTCCGAGTGAAGCAAGGGAAGATTTAGACCTCCACTTCGTTAGAAAGACCAGGTGGAGAAGGAAGAAGAAGAGAATATTGAAGCTAGTACCAACAATATTGTTACTTTACCTAGTGACTCTTCAGACTATTCACATCACATTCGTTTATATATGAGCAAACAGAAAGCACCCTCATTTGTAAATATATTGTGGAATGTTAAAATTTCACAAAAATTAACTAAAAGACAACGGTGACAACTCGCTAAAGTAATGATGAATTCCTATTTAATTTACCTTAAAGAATGTCTTCTCTGCCATTTAACAGTACAGACGCCAAAAAAGGTGCAAATACAACACGGCTCTGACTGGCATTGTTGTTATTTTGGAAATGTGACTACGGCCAAATATTTGCACGAAAATTGAAACTTACTAAAGAGACAGTTGCTGTCAGTTGCGAGTGTAAATTGAGGAACAAACTCAAGCAAATGAAAGGCAAAGCAAAGTAATAAGTTTGGAAGATGAAAAATGTTACACAGTGACAGCTGACAATTTGGACTGGTTTAYTCGCTTTATTAAGCAAATACGCATAGCCAGCGAAGTCACCGACGAGACGTTTGAAGCACAAAAGCGGTTGACACATTAAGCATACAAAGATTATTTGACACTTACAAATACAAACACAACACAGCAACGGCAAACACACCTGGTGTGGTGGTGAGGTGGAGAATAACAGATAAGATATGCAAAAATTGGAAATAAATTACTAACTGTGCGCACATTTTGCCTATCTGTGAGCGCTTTCATTGCGGCTGAAAGCGAAACGTTGAAATGTTGTAATTGTTGTTAACAACAACATAATATAGATAAAGATATGTCTAACTGTATTTCTATGTAAATTTGCGAGCGTTTAGGAAGCACGCGCGACTTTGGGAAACACTCCGTTGCTGCTTAGTGTTAGCGCAAATTTTAGCACTTCGGCAGCTAGTGTGGCACACCGCGCGCGTCAACCTGTTTTGCTGCTTCGCACCTTATCTAACATTAGTCACACTGCGCTAAGTAGCGTCAGCAAGTTCACGGTCACCTAACTGAAAAGACATTCGTCATTACAAAAGAAATGCTTACTCTTAAATGTACACTAAATTTAATGTTTATTTGTATGTGTATGTACGTATAATATACGTATAGCGCACTTGTTCCGTCCGCAAGCACGTTCACTCTGTCTCCGATAATAGTGAGTGAGTAGTATCAGGTAGTTGCGAAATCGTTAGTTTTATTTACTTTTTTAACCTATTGCCTTCGATTTTCAAGGCAGCTGTTGCAGGTAATTGCATTTGCATATTTTTACACTTCTGTGTGTGGTACGCCAAGTAGCTGGCTAAATTTACATAATTTTCTTACAAAATTAAAAAAAAAAACAATCAATGCTTAAGCATAGACCGTGTTAAGAGGAATGGTTGGACCAATGCTTACATAGACTATAAAAGAAACTCACATTAAGGTGCGAATTCGAAGTCAATTCAAGTGAAAGAATGTGGTAGTACGTTTATTTTTAGGTTATGACTTGTCATGTGCCCATTACTAGTTTATAATAATAGCTACACAAATGGGTTAGTAAATATTATTAAAAATGCTTGCCCTATATAAAGAAGAGAAAAAGGCCTCTTTAATACTGAAAATCATTTGAAATGACAAATTTTTCGAATAGGTGATTAAAGGTTATTGTCTTATTAAATTCTACAATACCTCTAGAATATTACTAAATTCTTAAGTCGATCCGAGTAATAGTTTCGGAGATACGGCCTTAAGAACCCCTGCGCTTGAGGCTTGGTCGGCTAAGTGGGCCGTCATTAAACGCGTTTTTCTCGAAACTGTGTTTTTGAAGACGGTTGGCAAGATTTCACGAGAACTACTCAACAGATCTTCTTGAAATTTTTCATAGGTATTTGAGATACAATTCTTAAAAACTTGGGTGAAGGATTTATTTTCGATTAGAACTATTTGAAAAAAAAATGTCGCGAAAGTTTCATTGAAATTTTAATATGTTTTCCAAAATGTTTACCAAAACTACAATTTTAATTTTTTTTTTTTTGTTTTTTGTCCGAGTACTAAATTAAGGTTTTGACTAAAACACGAATTTTTTCACTTTAAATGAACCTTTAAGGAACAAGGGTCAACACGGGCCAATACGGGCGCATCTTTTTTCCGAGGAGTCAAGGGAAATGGCGGCGCAATGGCAGAGTTTAAAATATTTTTTTCCAAAAATTTCACAATTTCTTTGTTAATAGTGTATGTTTGTAACAATAAAAAAATATAAAAAATATTTTATTTTTTAGTAGAAAAAATTTGTGAAAAAAAGGTTGTTTGAGTTATGGAGAACTTCGAGTTATAAAAGTATAAGAAGTTCGAGTAATGGAAGTTCAATTGTACATATGTATATGAATTTCTCCTTACTTTTCTAGAAGTCAGCTATTTAATGTGCAAAAGAACAGCTAATTGCTCTGTCCTAGAAAATATTTGACTAATTCTGTATTTGATTCTGTACTTCATTCACAAATGTGAGCAGTAAACCAATGCCTAACCCACCGATTGGTGCAGTTTTTATCAGCTTTTTTTATAAAAAATGTATCCTTGCAGTAAAAAGAAAGTATTCGTTTGTTACTTGACTCCGATATTTACTGCTTTGAAATTTTAAAAACTCCTTTTACAAGTCCTAGGTTTTTTTTACTTCTTTCCCTTGTCATATACATATGTATGTATATAAACCTTAGCTAAACAAAGCATACAAACGTACATATATGGAAGTCGTATAAGTTTCTCAAAAAGACATATGTACATTCGTATACTCTGTAAACAAAAATTCGCACGAGTGGGTTCATCAAACAAAGCAAAATCAAATAGTCAATGGGAATGAACATAAATTACCACTTAGTAGACGCATTTAAGCCACAACAAAAAATATAGAAGAAATAAAGCAAAACAAGAAAATACATTAGCTACCGCTGCACCGAAACTATAATACTATTCACAAATAAAAACGGATTCTATACAACTTAGTTATGGTCGTTCAGTTTGTATGGCAGCTCTACGATATAGTGATTCGATCTGAATAATATTTGCCAAGATTGTATCGTTAGCTTAGACAATAATTCGAAAAATTTTCGGTAAGATGTCTTGTCAAATAAAAAATTTTTCCACACAAGGACTTGAGTTGCATTAGTCAGTTTGTTTGGCCGATATGCCATAGCAGTTCGATATGCGGCAGGTCCGTTAAATAAGCGGTGTTTTGAGGATAAAAGAACGTGTGCAAAGTTTTAGAACGACATTTTAAAACTGAGGAACTAGTGGCCATGTATACAGACAGAAGGGCATTGCTAAATCGACTCAGGTTATCCAGATCATTTATATAGGGTATAGAACAGGGCACCAGGGAAACAATGGAGCACCTCTTGCACACTTGTCCAACATTGACAAGACTACGATGTAAGGGGTCCACAGAGTATGATACATTGGAGGAGGTATCGCTAGTGAGGCCGCAGAGTCTGCTAAGATTCGTGTTAAGCACAGGTATCCTAAAGCACAACTACTTCTCTTGAACCTAGCAAACTGAACTCCATCTGGTATTGCAAATGATCAAAACTGGTCTATGCTTGACTTATTAGCCTATCAGGTTAACCTAAGTTTAGATTACACCTATGTAGTACGTATAGAGTCTCAATGGTTTCCTTCCAGGTGAAACAAACTTCGTAGAAATCTTACTATGTTTAGGGTATAAAAGTGTATGCATCCATATTGCAAATAAAATTTGGCGGAACAAACAACCAAGCCTTTTGTTGACTTGACCGAAGTGTGCAGAAATCGGTATATTTGGGTTTTTGAAAAATGTCTTCCACAAAACAACAAATCAATGACAATGCGGACAGAAAGCAAAAAGAATAATAATTGTCAGACAAATGTGTATGTGCGGCGATGTATAAAGCAACAATAAAAAGGCACAGTAGTTACTATTTAAGATGGCAGTTAAGTCTTCGATTAATTTATCGCTCAACAGACTGAACCCTAAAGCTCACTCCTTTCACAGAACAACGCCTGCCAACAGACACCACAACGTGTTATTTGGGTTTCTAGTAAATACAAATACACACACACACACGCATATTTACCACAAGCAAGAAGAAGTATTAGCTTCAAGGAAAACTGTAAGAAAATTGTAAGAAAACACTAAATATGTATGCATCCGTTACAAATACTGTTATATAAAAGTTTATGTTTACAGACACACTCGGACACTCGCTGCCAGCTCCACCCCCAGCATGACAAATGCGCCCCGAGTCAAGAATGACAGCTCCAAAGCAATAAATTGTGCTGCAGGCATCTCTTCAATACACCAACCTCGCACTTCACACAAAACTACTACAACCACACAAACACTGCTACACCCACACACACACATACACATACCAGTTAGTTGTGGGCTGGTAGTGACGTGCCAATACCACCAACTACACGGTTGCTCTAGGCTCGATTAAAATTTCTTCTGCTGAGCAGGCGGAAATGGCTGTCAGAGCGGTTAGGACAAACCCAAACCACGAATACTAAAAATATAAAGAAACGGCTAAGACAGCAACAACCAGTTAACTGGAGGGAGTTTGAGTTTGGTCAATGGAGTGGCGAAGGGATTTTCGCTGACACATGCAGCAGGAAAGGTTGCCGAAGGTGGCTGTGGAAGAAAGTAGGAAGTGCAGATTGTGGCTTGGCCTTTTGTGTGCTCTGCTGTGCATGAGAATAGAGTGTTAATTTTGGGCAAGGTGCTATATAACACCATGTTGAGGTTGTTTGTTTTGGTTTATGATTTGCTTTGCTGTTCTTTTATCCTGCAGTGTGTTGTGTATTGTAATGTTTTGATTTATTTACCAAATATTTTTCGCAGTGTGTGTTTGTTGCTAGTTTACTTCCTTATTATTCATGAGATTGCGGGAAAACTGGCGATTTTTCTTTTTTCGGTTTTGTTAGACTTTAGTTTGTTTTTTTTTTTAACCGCTTTGACGGCGCAGACTTTCTCGGAATATAAACTATGTGAATGTGATATGTGATAACTTCATTAAGAGCTAGGTATAAGCATTGGCACACGATATACAACAATAATGAGGATACAATGAAATGAAAAGTTATAAAATAAAGTTACTGAAGTTTGTAAGACACCCCAAAATGAAACTCTGGAAGCCTTTGCTTACTTGGTTCTCGAGCTCAGTAGCGATAACTCAACAAGCCTGAGTACAAATGAAGATTGATAGCGTCCCCAACGAAACTGTTCAAATCAAAGCTAATATACAATGTTAAGTAAACCTGGGCAAAACCTTCATTCAACCAATATTTCGCTATGGATAAGAATCATGGATGCTAATCGAACAGGACAAAACTAAAGTGCCAATCTTCGAACAAACAAGAAAAAACGTTAACTTCAGTTGCACCGAAGCTAAATACCCTTCACAGGTGCATTTCTGTTAGTAATTATGTGTTCAGTTTGTATGGAAGCTATATGCTATAGTCATCCGATCTGAAAATTTTTTCCGGAGATTATTTGATTACTTTAAACAGTAATCCATGTCAAATTTCGTGAAGATACCACGTTAAATGTGAAAGTTTTCCATACGTGAACTTGATTCCGATTGTTCAGTTTGTATGGCAGCTATATGCCATTGTTAACCGATCTAAACAATTTCTTCAGAGATAACATTGTTGGCTCAGAAATGTTGGCTTGTCAAATGTGAAGGTTTTCCATACAAGAACTTGATTYCGATCGTTCAGTTTGTATGGCAGCTATATGTTATAGTTAACCGATCTAAACAATTTCTTCGGAGATTACATTGCTGGCTCAGAAAATTATCTATGCCAAATTTCGTGAATATATCTTGTCAAATGTGAAAGTTTTCCATACAAGAACTTGATTCCGATCGTTCAGTTTGTATGGCAGCTATATGTTATAGTGGTCCGATATCGGCAGTCCCGACAAATGAGCAGCTTCTTGAAGAGAAAATGACGTTTCCAAAATTTCAAAACGATATCTTAAAACCTGAGGGACTAGTTCGTATATATACAGACAGTTGGACATGGCTACATTGACTTAGCTCGACATACTTATCATTTATATATATATTTTATAGGGTCTCCGACCCTTCCTTCTGGATGTTACAAACTTCGTGACAAACTTAATATACCCTGTTCACGGTATAAAAATCCTAAGAAACATCTTTAAAACAATAATAGATGATGACGAGTGACGTATAAAGTGGAACAATGACCTGGAACAGCTTAAAAGCGGTGAAAATATGAAATGACGGCTTTATAAAAACACATCGGCTAGGATGACATACATATATCCGAGTCATGTAACGAAAATGGACAACAAGATATCTCGGAGCAAATTGTAAATGCCACCAGTAAAGCAAGGGCAAGATGGCGAAAAAGGTGGATTGATGAACTCAAGGAAGACACGATGGAACTAAGCATACAAAATTATAAAGCGACCGCAAAATATGTCTGGAGAGCACATGCGCAGCATCCAAAAAACGGAAGGAGCGAAAACATGATGAAGAAGTTAGTTTATTTACCATATATAGATATTTATACTTTACTTAACTAAAGCTTACATCTTGCATATGTCAAGAACACGTTTAATTAGGCAAATAAAATGATACTTTCTAAGAAAACTAATTTGTTTTATGAATATTGGTAAGTAAACACTGACCTTTTGTGCCTTGCAAGTGACACTGATGGATTGCACCTCATGTCCGGGATGTTGTTTTTCGGCGATACACTGTGGACAGGCGGGCATTTTGCACACAAAGCAGTACATTGATAATGTATCGCCGTGTTCACCGCACACCGATTCTCGCTGCGATGCTGCATTACGCGGTTTTACCAAATTATGTTTGGCCAACGGGCCACGTGCTGGATGGCATAGCTCCCGACATGCATCGCAGTAGCGTATTTCGCATTGCTCACACACAATCGATGCGACCTTTGGATCTGTCTCGCACATTTGACAGCGTAGCGCCTCGCGTGCACAAAAACGATCAACAATTGATTCCATGGTACGATAGGCGGGTAGATTACGCACTCCACCCTCATCAAAGAATACCAGCTTCCGACAAAGCGGGCAAGTTAGATAGAAAGCAGCACCTGGTGGTGCAGCAGCAGCACCCTGCAGCAAACCTTGTAACTGTGCAGTGCCGGCGTACGAAACCGGACGTGATGTGTTCGAACAGCAAACCACACCCGAGTCGGCCTCACTCAAAATGCTCACCTTATCCGCTTGATCCTGATCGGATGTAACACTTTCGCTACCTGTAGCCGAGCTGGCGGTGCTGGCGGCCGAACTGTTCGATGAATGACGTGTCGATGGTGGATGTGATGGTGGCGCCACTGGAGCATGCGAGTGTACCGTAGCTGTTGTGGTTATGCTATTACCATGAGCTGCTGCTGTGCCGCCATGCAATGGATGGGAATGTATTAGGCAGCCGCCGTTGATATTGCCGTTCGAGACGTGGCCAACACTGGCACTGTTGGCAGCAGCCAAGGCCGCTGCGGGTGTGTACGTAGTCTGTATGTCAAGTGCACAGCCCAAACAGAGGGCGTGGAAACAGGGCAACAGCACCGGATTCGCGAAAAGTTGTTTGCATGTCGGGCAGCGTAGTTCGTCCTCCATGCTAGCGTTGTGTTCTGACTGATTTCACTGTTAGTTGCGGAGTTTATAACTTCAAAGGTGTGAACTCAATACATTTTCCAATTCACAATTTACACTCAATACATTTTTCAATTCACACTCTCACTTCCGTTGTACTGTATATGAATACACTTCCGCTTGGTTATGATTTATTTTCTGTTTAGTTATTGCTTTATGACAGGTATATGTATTTTGTTATCAAAATATTTTTGAAATATTTTTTGAATTTTTTTTTCTTTTGTACTTTATACGAACATATTTTTATATGTTATCATTATTTTACATATAAAAGTACACTCTTTATAACCAATTTTTTCAAATTTTATATTTTATGTTTGAAAAAAAAAATTTTTTTTTTATTCACTATTTTACTTAGGTTTCTTTTGGTAGTTTTATGATTATTATTATTGTTATTTGGTAATTATAACCAAATTACTTTTTGTTTTGCATCCAATATAAATTTAATTCGGTATTTTTTACTTAAGTTTGCACTTTGCTATAATCAAATATAATTCACAATCCTGTTGAAGAAAATAACTAAATTTTATTGAAAAAAAATTTTATTTTAAAATAATATAAGCATTTGTAGACATGTATATAAATATGCCAAAAAATTTTAAAGTAATTTGCCTTTAAAAATTCTTTTGCGCATTAAAAATTTACAAATTTTTGAAGAAAAAATAATTTTATATATTTTGCTAACACTATTATATCCTTTGTCGGTTTTTTGGAGTTTTAGGTTAAAATTCTTATGATTTTTATTTTTTCTTTTCTTTTATTTTGGTGTGAATATTTATTTACATATTTATTTCTTTTTTAGTGTGAAAATTCTAATTTCTGATATTCTTTTGAACTAATTTTTTAGCACATCATTTATAATCGCCTCAATAATAAATTATTGCAATCCTTTTTGCACACAAATTTATTCTATACTCCTCTATTTTCAATCAAAACACATAATCATCAATATTTACAGCAGCTGTGAACACCCACTTATGGCCGACTCTAAAGAATAAACACAAACACCGGTTATCAAGCACATTAGCGTGTATTTTCAAACTTTGCAACGTCAGTGCCAGTCCTCTTAGTGCAACAACACTTCCTGTTTCCTATGCTTTCTTCTACACATTTCACACTTTGCCACAGCGAGCGCAACACATGCTAATCCCCACCCCAATCGCTTGCACCTGTGCGTAGGTGGCACGGAACAGTGTTTGCCGTTATGATTTGCGGCAAATTGGAAACTCACTATAGCACAAACAACTTAAACAAAACAATAACACAAACAATATAACGACAGCTCTATATTTTCCGTACATGTAGATATGTATGTATGGTGATGAAAGCCGCTGTCTTTTCCATTGGATTAAAATATTTTGCACTTAGCGTAATCAAGGAAATGATTTTCATTCAACGTTTTCTCATCACTTTCTCACAAGCGGCGCTCACCTTGACAGCCAACACTTTTCCAATTTCCGTTCACTACGCAAAAATGCACCTTTTTAACCTTTTTCACTTGCCTCTTTTACTTTTTAGTTTACATGCTTCTTCTTCAAATGTTTTTATTTGCAAACATCCCTCATTTAACGTTTAATCCGCTATTTATTCACACTTTCATTCAATACACTGGAAATTTTTGATTCACCGTGAAGAAAAACCCATCAACGAAATTCTAGCGACCGTCACACGTCTTTCACTCGCGATGTCTAGCCAACAACAAGATAACTGAAATTGGCCGTTGTGCCGATAAACCAACAAAGCGACCGCTATGCACAAGTCGCAGCATGTTCGCTGCTGTGGAACGTATTGAGCGAACGTCAAACATGTTTGCAGCAGCACTTTCATGGTGGATTGCAACAATGGTTCGAGCTTCGAACCTGCAACTGTTTATTTTAACCGAAATATTTTAAATTTTCGCTTAGTGCTCCGAAATTATTGTATTGTATTAATACTGCACCGCTGTAGATTTGCTATAGAATTGAATTATTGATGAAGTTACTTGCTGTGTTATGCGCTAACACCAGCCTCTAAGTTTTTGTGAAAGCGTACCAAAATTTTGCACACATCCATACATATTGTATGTATTTATGTATGTGGGATCATTACAAACATATGTATGTATGTATGTAGTCAGTAGGAGGTTTATAAGCGGTATTTATCCATATTTGGCCGAAGCCCTTAATTATTATCAGTAACAGTTGATCTCTGAATGTCATTAAAATAACTCAAATATTGACCGATATTTGCTCTGAAATCAAACATTGGCACTGTGGTCCTCATATACGGTATCTGGGTGCTTCCAAAGTTATGAGCCTATTTCTAAATGAGAGATGGCATATATACATACATACATACATACATATGTACTTACGTTAAAGCCACAATTTGCGCTAAAGTTTACTCCGATACATAAATTGGTAGATGGAATTTAAAATAGTGGTATATGGAAAGTAGGCCGGGTGTAATTCGATTTCGCCTATTTTTAAATTGTAATATAAGGATGAAAAACCCCTCCGCACTAATACTTCCGACTTTCTGTTTTAGCGAGTCAACATAAGCTTTGCGTGGGGGTGGACGTGATTAAAATCCGAATTTACCAATTTTTACATTTCAGGAAGAGGTGCTGAAAAGACTTGTGCCTAGTAAATTTGGTAAAATATATTTAGTGATTTATGAGATACTCACGGACATGAAAATGTTTTTTTTTTTTTTATTTTATAAAAGTATGTATGTATGTATGTACATTGCTTCGTTCAGTAGGGCTTCGACTTGAAGGTAATGACTGTTTGTGTTGATCCAGTTCCAACCGAAACTCCTTGCGAAGACCATCACTAATTCTCCAATCGTTGAAGATCACCTAAAATCAATCGGAGAACATTTGGTTTTATTTATAGATATTCTAGTGGCGATTTTTTTCCTTAAGGGGGTATTCTAGTCTAGAGGCTCCAATTTCGAGCTTTTTTCAACAATTAATAAAAAAGAAACACTAAATATTTTTACGGATAGTAGTTCTTTATCATTTGTAATAAATTTCAAAAAAAAAAATTAAATTTTAGTTTTGAAAGATACTTTTAGGGATATATTTTTGAATATCAAAACTATCGAATTACGAAAAAAAATTAGATTTTTTCAAATTTCTAGACTGTCTTGATCACCAGTTGAAATACTTATTTGAAGTTTTACTCGAAAGTTCCTGATCGCCCGAGAACCCATTCTGAAGAAAAGTGGCTCCAAAATCACTGAATTTTTTCGAAAAACAACGTCGCGTTAACGTCTGTGAAACAATGCTTTCCGAATAGGAGAATGCCTTGAAACTAATATTAGAACAGACGATCAATCGCACGAATATTGTGGCAAAGGTGAGCCGAAGCCGAACGAACAAATTATAGCAAGTCAAAAATCAAGGTTATGTCGACAGTTTTCTTCGAATATCGAGGTGTGGTACACTCCGGATTCCCTCCGATCGCCCAAACGCCCAAAGAGGAAACTATTCGTAAAAGTCCAGAGTTATGGGCCGACAACTCTTGGTCTTTACACCACAATAATGCCCTTCACATAAGGCATTGATTATTCATGAGATTTTCGCCAAAATTTTCAAGCTACCGCAACCACCATGTTCGCCTATTTTAGCTCGGTGTGACTTCTGGCTATTCAGCAAACCCAAACGACCGCTCCGAGGAAACCGTTTTGAGTTAATTGAAGACATTAAGCTGGCGCGCATTGAAGACTATTCCGGAAATAGACTTCAACAACTGTTTCGAGGCTTGAAAAAACGTTGTCAGAAGTGTAAGGGCCTAAAGGGGATTATTTTCAGGAGGACAACGTAAGAATAAATTGAGAATTTCAATTTCAAACTCAATCACACCTCTTATCTATATGTTTGTTTCAACTTATTTTCTAAGGAAGGATTCTAATATAATATATCCTGTTCAGATTTTCTGAATTTATATGGGAAAATTTCTGGTTTCATAAGTAGACATATACTTATATATGTATATCTGTAAATGTCTGATGACATACATTTTAGCCAGGAAAGATTTTCATCAACTTGACAGCTTTATGTGAAGTTCCGATCAATTTTGTAGCGGCTTTGAAAGCTAATTGTGATCAGTCCATCAAAATGGCATACAGGTACATATAGAACCATCGATGTTCGGGGGTGCCACATATGTATGTGTGTACCTATGGTCGTAAATATGGAAGTGTCAACGTTTCTATAAATATTTATTTGTGTTGTTGTTGCTTTTCTTCTACTGCTAACCAGCGATAATAATTTACGAACTATAATTTGTTGATTACATATCACAAGTCTTTCAATGCACATTCAGTGCAATGGGTGTGCGGATGTGAGTGTGAACTTAAGCTGCCTTGACGAATGTATGTATGTACATGTGCACAGTCATGTTCACGAAAATAGTAGTCGGATCATTTGTTTGTGATTTATATAAGTTAATAATTAAAATTGATATATATAAGTTAATAATTAAATAATTTATATAAGTTAAGCAACTTTTGTTACTGTGAAAAAATGGATAAAAAGAAATTTCGCGTGTTTATTAGTCAATGCTTTCTGGGTGATAAAGGTACCTACTGTTAAAGTCAAGGTTTGGATTGATCAATATTTTTTGGACTCTGCAACATGGAAATCAATCATCAAGGATTTGCATGCTAAGGGTAGACGTGATGAAATGGGCACCGAAGACGGTTTACGCTGTGGACACCCAGGAGAGATAGTTACCGACAAAAACATTATGAAACTCCAGAAAGTAATTTTGGCTGACCGTAAAATGAAGTTGTTCGAGCAAACAGGCACTCTAAAGATATTAACTGAACGCGCACTTCATTCATGAGAAAGCTCTGTGCAGAAGGCGTGCCGCGCGAGCTCACTTTTGAGCAAAAACTACGACGATGTTTCGGAACAGTCTTTGACGATGTTCAAGTGTAATAAACTAAAGTTTTTGCATCTACCGTATATATGTAAGAAATCGTATTAAAATTCAGAAAGAGTCTCTCTCAGTGTATTCTTTTGCTTAAAATGTGAAATCAGGCCAATACTTCCCCAAGTCGCCTTGTGCCTAATACTCGGATTTTCACACATTATGTTGGCTTTCTACTTTCAAAAAAATAGTCAGATTTTGTTAATCATTTAAAAACATTTAATTTATTCTTCAAAATCTATGTTCTCTCT
Organism: Bactrocera latifrons; assembly: GCF_001853355.1. NCBI lineage: Eukaryota > Metazoa > Arthropoda > Insecta > Diptera > Tephritidae > Bactrocera > Bactrocera latifrons. The sequence goes on from NW_017537157.1 coordinate 1,396,676, forward strand.
CTCAAAGTAATCCCCCTTGGCCGTAATACACTTGTGCCAACTTTTTTACTAACCCTCGAAACAGTTGTCTAAGTCAATTTCCAGCATTCAATTGATTCTAAACAATTTCCACGGAGCTATCGTTTGCTGAACAGCCAGAAGTCACACGGAGCTAATTCAGGCGAATACGGTGGTTGCGACACTTTCGTGGTGCAAAAACCAATTGTGGTCGGTCGGAATTCCGGCAATTTTTTAGGAATAGCTTCGCCCAAACGAGGCATACTACTCAAATAGTATCCTTTGTTAACAGTTTGGTCAGTCGGAAGGAATTGGAAGTGCACCATACATCGATAATCGAAGAAAAATGTCAACATTATCTGCATGTTTGGCCTGCTTTGATATGATTTTTCGGTTCACCTTTGCCACTACATTCAGTCAACTGATCGTCTCTCTCCGAGTCGTAAGCAAAAAATATACTAATACTCATCGCCAGTAATACTAAGTTTCATGGCACCCAGGTAGTCCGAATGCATTGTTTCACAGCCGTTAATGCGACGATGTTTTTTAAAAGTGTGATTTTCGAACCAATTATGCTTTCACTTCTCTTAGGCTCAAATGATCATTGCAAGTGGCTTTCCCTGATCTTCCCGATATTCAAACGATGCCAATAAAATCTCTGACTATTAATCGTCGAATCTCAAGCACTAATTCCTTTGTTTTATTGACATATTGATCATCAGTTCATGTTGATGGCTGTCCTGTACGTGGTTCGCTGTCAACGCGTTCTCGGCCCTCTTTGAATAATTTACATCAATAAAAAACACTTACTAGGCCTTATCTTGAATTCAGTTGAATTAAACTAAGCGAGGCACGTTTTACAATACCAATAAGTTAGTAAGATACCAAATATGATTGTAATTCATTCAAGATTTTGGCTAACAATGAATATTGATTTTTTTCGCCTTTGTTCTTTTCAAATTGGAAGCGAATGAAATGAACTGTGAACACCCGAATTTAGCTTTTCCTTACTTGTTAATGCACTGCTATTAATACGAGCATAACTGTAGATACATACGTACCTGTACCGGTACTTGTACCTGTAGTGAGCATTTGCTTACAATAAATACCTGATACCGATATCGATTTTTCACCACAACTCGGTGTATATTTGGTTTTTTTTTTATCTTTTTATCTTTGCTTTGCGCTTTGATGTCACTGCAATAACGATTCCTTCCTAAAGATTTGCCATGGAAAGTCGCGATAAATGCTATTAACTCTACACATATGTACATATTAACACCTTACCTTACACAAATGCCAAACTATTTGACACGAATTTTGTAACATCGCCAAGTAATACCTTTGTGTCTGTTTTTGTGTGAGTATGTCTGAGTGGTAATTAATCATAAGTGTAAATCGATAGATCAGATAAGTGGTGCAAGAAAAAAATCAAATCAAGCATAATGTTTACCTTATTGTATGTATGCATATGCTGAATATATTCCTGCAAAAAATTGTGCGAGTAATCTTTAAATAGAGTAACTCGGATTGCTCTCTATAAGCTAAACTTGGGTATGACTAAGTCTCTAACAAGTCAAAATAACCACTGAACGCTTCATGAAGGAGCCGACTAGTAATAAATACCACAGTATCATGACGGTGGCAGGGACGGGGAGGAAAAAGTTTGGCCCTGTTGCAGTTAGGGGTAACTACTTAGCTAAAGTCTAACTTTGTAGTTGGGAGTTCGCTACTCCTCATAAGCTTAGCATTCAAATAAGAAGTCTTACCATACAAAGTTGGGGGTAAATAGAAGAGCGATATCAATGTTTCATGTGTCCCGTGCCGAAGATCAGCCCAGCTCTGGCTTCTCAAGTAGCCCAGTCTCGAACGAAGTGACGGTTAGTCTCACGTGCGTAGCGAATCTCGACTTTCGTGGATTCAGATTATGACCAAGGCAACAAAAATAAGGTACTAAAAGTAACCAGGAGTAAAAAGTGGAAGGAACTAGTTATTATGTGAAGAGGGCAGTGTTTGCAACAAGCTGGAAGGCGGAAAACACTAAGACCGGAGCTAAGTTTGGTCTAGGTGCAACGGATGGCACTAACTCCAGAGCAGTCCCCAACTAACGAGTAGCTCACAAAGGAGTTCCAGAAGACCATTGATTCCGCGACAGCAGTTCTTCCCAATTTTAAACTTCAATCGGCAACAGCGGTAGCTGAAAAAGCTAGAAGCAAGCTGAAGAAACTAATAGGATCTATTATCCTATTTCACGATAAACTTGTAACGGGTTCTTAGAACATAGTAATATTCCTGGTAATTGTGAAAAGATGAGCACGTCAGTCTCTAACCCAAATGGATTGACATAATATCTCTAGTCGGATTTCTAACAGGTCACTGTCTAATTGGGAGAAAAGCAGCAGACCGTTTTCTATGAGAATACAAGTGTTTGTATAAGAGAAAAATCGGCACTATCGATCTGCTTTTTTGACGATTGTGTCAGCAGTTGCTCATATATGATATTATGAGTTAATTGAATATAAAGACTTGGGTATCAGAAAAGTCTCTAGTACACAGCGAATTGAGGATGGATTCTAGATTCATCATTGCATTCCAGAGTCCAAGAGGCACCTATTCCGAGAGGACTGCTGAACAGAATCCAAGCATGGAAAAAGTAAGGGAAAATACGTAAGTTAGTTATTGGTCGATTATTAGCATGGCAAAAGAAAAGCAAGTGAATTGTGCAATTGCGGGGAATGCGAAGTGTCGAGAAGTAAGCAAATATCACACAATTCTGATAAATATCGGCACATGTAAATACAAATAAAGGAAATCGATATTTATCAGTCAGTGGCCTAACACACTATTTGTTGACCAACCCAACTGACTGACCGACTATCTATGCTCTTAGTTATCGCCGTATACAAACCAATGGAACAGCAAGAAGGTAAATAATAAAATAATTTTATTGGAAATATGTATTATACATACATATATACGAGGGCTGTTCGATTAGCCTGTAGCTACGCTGTAAATAAAGTTGTAGAAAACTGGAATATTCAAACTTACAATGAGCGCAGAAGAAAACTTGTGAGCATTTAGTGACTCTAGACTCTCAGAGGTTATTAATTCGTGGAATTTCAAACCGTATTTATAAAAGCGCATCAGAATCATGTGACACATTATTCCAGGTCAAATGCCACTAGCTTATCGATCGCCCTCGTAAAAATTACCACGCGGTCCGTCCGGCCGGCGATTTGTTTGTTTATTTGTGTAAGGGTGCCAGTAAAACACGCATGTGGCAATGTCTTCATTTGAATCATGTTTTATCACAATTCCCTAAACACGTATGAAATGTTTGAATGTGATTAATATACACAAATGTACAAACATTGCTCTTGGTTGTGTGTTGTCCATCATTGATTTTTGTACTCTTGGCAATATGTTGCTACAGCGTATAATAGTTTTGTTCACCTAACTGTTATTTGTAACACCAATAACTAATCGAGTTAGATATAATATTATATAAACATATATATACATGAGCAGGATGTCGAGACGAGTTGAAACCGGGAGGTTTGGCAGTCGTCTGTTGTCCATTAGTCTATGCCAGCAGTTAAAAGGAAAGTTCCTGAGTGCCGTGTACGAATTAAAGCAGAGGTATTACAACATTGTAACTATTTGGGCGGCTCGTAATAGCCTCACCAAAAAACTGAATTGATTTTATTTACTAAGAGGTACAAGATCCTGGAGACACCACTGCCACGAATGGAAAGCAACACCCTGCAATCTGCAGATATCGTGAAGTATTTATGGCTCGTTCCTGATAGGAAGCTATCATGGAAGCCCAAAGCAGAAGAGTCATATAGTCCATAGCAGACGGCGAAACTAGGCTTAAGCTATCTAACCGTTCATTCAAGACTGGTTGAGGAATGCCTTACCTCGGTATCAATGTCATCGAGCCAATTTGTTCGCAGCTAAATATAAAGCTGACGAGCTGACAGCGAAAGGCAATCTAGACCCGTAATCAGTAAGATCGTGTTTCCTACTACTGGTAGGTGCAAAGATAAACTAAATCTCTAACAAATTTGTTTAAGCGCTTTGAAGAGAAGCATTGGTCACTTATAAAGACTGCATATACTAGTCCATACGGTCCATGAAGCCAATATTAAATTTAAAATTTTTATACCGGCTTTTCCAATAGGGATTATATGATTTCTAAGTATAATTGTGGCCAATATTAATATGTCATGTTCTGTAATTATACCCTGAACAGGGTATATTAAGTTTGTCACGAAGTTTGTAACACCCAGAAGGAAGGATCGGAGAGCCTATAAAGTATATATATAAATGATCAGTATGTCGAGCTGAGTCGATTTAGCCATGCCCGTCTATCCGTCTGTCTGTATTTATAAGAACTAGTCCCTCAGTTTCTAAAATATCGCCTTGAAATTTTGCAAACGTCATTTTCTCTTCAAGAAGCTGCTCATTTGTCGGAACTGCCGACATCGGACCACTATAACATATAGCTGTCATACAAACTGAACGATCGGAATCAAGTTCTTGTATGGAAAATTTGCACATTTCACAATGTATTTCCATAAAAGTTGGCACAGGTTATTTTCTAAAGCAGAAATATAATCTCCGAAGAAATTGTTCGGATCGGATTACAATAGCATATAACTGCCATACAAACTGAACGATCGGAATCAAGTTCTTGTATGGAGAACTTTCACATTTGACAAGATATATTAACGAAATTTGGTATAGATAATTTTTTGAGGCAACAAAATCATCTCTGAAGAAATTGTTCAGATCGGATTACAATAGCATATGGCTGCTATACAAACTGACCGATCGGAATCAAGTTCTTGTATGGAAAACTTTCACATTTGGGAAGATATATTCACGAAATTTGGTATAGATAATTTAATGAGCCAACAATGTTATCTCCGAAGAAATTGTTTACATCGGTTAACTATATTGGAATAATTTGAAAACGATAACAACTTTTTTAAGAAAATTATCTTCACCAATGATTCTCACTTTCATCTGCGTGGCGCAGCAAGTAAATAAAACTGTCTATCCTGGTGGAAATAAAATACACAAATAATTCGTGAACATAGGATAGTTTGGTGCGGTTTTTGATCTGGTGGAATCATCGGTCCGTACTTCTTTCAAAATAAGGCTGGTTACACTGTTACTGTCAATGGAGAGCGGTATAGATCGATGATAACCAACTTATTGTGGTCGCAATTAGAAGAAGTTGATCTTGACAACCTCTGGTTCTAACAGGTCGATGATATGTGGCACACACAGCACGTGCAAGAACCGAGTTATTGCGAAAAAAGTTTGGAGATTCGAATATTTCAAGAAATTGTAACATTGCGTGGCCGCCAAGAAATTATGGGCTACTTTTTGTGGGGTTATTTGTAGTCATTGGTATTTAGCAATAAATCACAGACGGATTTCACTGAGTCGACTCAGCTCATTCCGCTGATCGTTGTATATTTATTTTGTAGGTTCTTGAAGTTTTCTATGTTACGAACTTTGTGGTAAATGTAATATGTATAATCTGTTAAAGGTATAATTATCAGATACGTTGTGTTTGACTAAATGGATAGTATGGCAGGCCTACATGGGGGTTGATTCAAAAAGAAGCAACGGGATATATTTTTCGAAAAAATTTTACATCTCGCAAGCTACTTGACTGGTATGACCCACGTAATTTTGTATTGTCATCCATATGAAAGCTAACCTATTGCTCGATACAAAAAATTACTGATATTTTCTTCTTACCTACCGTCACACCTAAAATGGTGTAGATATGAATTTCGGATAATCATATTGGCTTCCTCCCATTGAATCCAGTTTGATTACCTCTCCCACGTCAAAACTTTAATTTTCGCGTACAAAATGAAGAGTTACATATTTTTTTTTTTACAAATTTCCTTAAATAAAATCCGAAACAACGGCGGTGGTTAATTAGCCACCGAAAAAATACCAATTATTTTCGCACATCACCAAATAAACTGACTTATTTTGATGGCAGGCTAATTTGTCGTGTCTAAAGTCATTGTTTGCCCAATCTACACAAAAGCGGTAGTATGCAAATGTTCGCCTATGGACCGAAAATTTAAATCTGTTTTTAACCAAATATTTGCCATGAATAAATGAAAAAATTCGGCACTCTTTGTTTTGACGCTCATAAAGGCTCCGGAAAAATCAACAGCATTTATTTTAATATTTTCATAGACCACCGTCAACACCAATAGAGTCGGGGACGGGGGTCGAAAGCAATTCAAAGGAGGGCTGAAAATTTCATTGACTGCAAAATGGGCGAGTGGGAAGACAAAAAAATGGTCCCTAGGTTGTGGGTTGGTGCGAACCTTGTGGTTATAAAACGGCTGTGATAAATACCAGCGAAAAATATTAAAAGTGAAAAAGCGCACATAAAGCTTTACTGTCCAAAAGTTCAAAAATAAAAATTTAAGTAACAGCTGCAGTGGCGCTACACTTTTTTGACAGCAATGCAGTGTAGTGCAGTCGGGGCAAAGCTGGAATACAACTCTACAAAATATACAGAAAGATGGCGTCAACTGCGGCTGAAGCATATTGCTGCTTAATTGTTTATACGAGAATATGGACATTGCATTGAAGTGCCGAGGAGTAAATGACTTTGCGCAAGAGACACTATAAAATAAACTGGACTTTATATGAAAGTCGTAAAGCTCGAAAATACAATGCCGGAATGAAGTGTACAAATAAAATGGAAAATGTTTAATAAATATTTAAAATTGTGGCTGCATAAGTATATATGTTATTAAGTCGCCAAAAGTGGGCTACAAAAGCGCTATAAATATATAATGTGTTGTTAAGTATAAATTGCATTAAAAATTGCACACTATAAACTCGATTAATAAGCGCTTCTCATGCGCAAGCATTTGCCAACACTTTCCCACTCACTTTCACGCCCCAGCATACCAACATGCATACATCCTTACATATGAAAGAGTTTTCTGCATAATATTAGTTTTGAAAAAAAAAAAAAATTATAACAGAAAGTTTAAAATTTGTTGCGAAGGACACTGGTAGTCACGGTGGGTGCGCCCTTTTGTATTTTATTCAGTATTTTTGTTTCTGCACACTTTTTAACACTGAACTTTTATTTGCATTTTCTCTTTCACTGGTATGGCAATCTCTCACACTCAAACACAATATTGTTTTGGCACCTTTCAACGTTTTTTACGCGCTCTCATAGTTACAGTTACTTGTATATGTATGTATGTATATATTCGTGTATGCATTTTTCGGTAAGTGTACTTGCCAATATTCGTGTGGTTTGACTTTGCGGCCCGAACCCTTTATTTGTCTACTTTAGCACTCCTGCTGCTGGCATTCCAGCTGAGCTCCCCAATGTGCGCTACCAAATTATCTTGCATGGCAACTCGCCGCACAGTGGTATGCTTTTAAATATGTTCAGCACAATTTGCTAAAGAAGTGGTGGGAGAAGTGTTCGAAGGATATGTTAACATAATTATAGCGAACTCAATAAGCAAGTTTTGCTGTTAGGCAAATAATCTAATAGGTAGGAACAGGAAGGAACCAACTAAACCTAAGTAAATCAAACCCAACTTTAGATTTTAATAGTCAGTTTCCGGTGAGGTTACCCTCTGACGTTTAGTAGGGAAGGAGGATGCTATCTCTATCTATACCCTTAGACCAAAATGGAGTGCGGACCTTTCGCTCTCTCCGTCTACCAAACTCAGCCAGACTGGCCAGACACAGATAGCCAATTTCGCCTTGTTGTGCCACGGATTATTTCCAGCGTCAACAATTGTAGGAAGGCTTTCAGCTCAACGGTATCGCAACTGCACTTGTCTACAATTTGAGCACCCAGTCACAGGAACATTTTCGGCAACAAAAAAGCAGACGAGTTCAGCTAGGAACCTTTTTAAATGAATCCGAGGTGGAGTCAATACCATGGCCGCTGGAAATGATGAAAAGAGAGCTTTATACGCATTTTGAACAAATAGCTCAGATGAAAATCAATAGTAGGTTTAGATTTTAAGAACTATATTTATAGGTCATAGCGTTAAATTTCGAATTCATCTCAATATTTTGATCTTAAGGCATCCATTGTTGATCCTCCCGCCACATTTTTCCAGCGGAGCGGATGGATTCCTTTGCTAGTAGCAACAATAATTGTATCTGGTTCTTTTAGTTTTCACGCCAGATTCTAGAATTTTGATTGTGTGCTCTAAAGAGCTGCATTATCTTGTCTGGATGTGATGGTGTAGCCGGGACTCTGACCTTGTGCTGGAGTGTACTTCTTGTGGACCGCTACCGGCATAACTCTGGGGTATACCTCGCCAACCTTGACTATAGAGGTTTTATGTAGTTGAACTGATATTTCGTCGTCGTACGCAATCATTTAGATCTGGTCCTAGTACCAACCACTTCCAGTTTTTTTACTGTCCTGTTTCTTATTTTGGACCCACTAATGAAGGAAAACGCTGTTTCGCTCTCACATAACATGCTACCTTATTACGGAGGGTCTCAAGTATCATTAAGCTCCATTCGAACACCTATTTAAGGACACCCAGAAAAGTTGATGTTTGACACGGATTGCTTAACACCTTGGTCCAATCTTTTTATGTACCCACAACTACGATAAGGCTTCCGATTTACTATGATGTGCTATTGAGTAGCAGCGACATCGAACCATAAAGTCAAACTATTATAAGATAAATTCCAAACCGTCCCTGTCACCGTCGTGATTCTGTGGTCTCTAAGAACTGCATGTCGAGTAACTAAGCAGCGTGCCCGCTTTATATTGGGAATTCTAGCATTGAAGCTGAAGAGCTGTTGAACTACTCTAAGCCGTCTAACAAATAACAGTCCAAAACTCAATATTTTGCCAACGTAATACCACCGTGCGCAGCATGCAATACTGGCGCGGTTATGTGTTGCCCAAAAGTATGCAACAAGCCTTTAAGTCGTGTGCTGGAATTGCCAGCGTGAAGAGTAAGTATGGTCCAACGAAATGGAGGCGACGATGCGCCAAATGAAATTAGGAAGGATATGCGCGTATTTAACCGGCAAATGGCTCATGTTGAAAATAAACGTCTAAGCATTGCGTTGGCAACTGCCAGCAGAAAAGCAGCAGTGCAAAGTATTGTTTTTGTTTTTAGAATTGCAGAAGAATCGCGTTTTCGGTTTGCTTTCCATTCACATTTTTTTATGTTAACCCTTGCTCCGCTCTTCATTGTTCAGTGTCTTTCAATTATTTTGCTTTGTTTACTTTTTGTTCTTATGTTTCTGAATGTTTTCTGATTATTATTGAGCTTGTTCTTTCGCCTTCAACAGTTGCTTCCTCCTGATTTCCTTGTTGAGTTGCTGCAACGCCTCGCTCACAGCTTGTGGTCCAATTCAATTTTCGACTATTACCGTTGTCTATTGTTCGCATCACACCAATACTTGTCGTAATATATGGACTGTTGACCGTCGGAGCTGCTTCCGTGACTCATACGCCGGGACAAAAGTAAGTGGAATTGAGGATTGACACAATGAGGCGGAGTATAAAAAAATTCACCATGCGCCTTTTTGTAGTTGTTTCATTATTACTTGGTGCTTTAAAGAAAGACTTTAAGAGATTAACTGCTTGGTAAATATTATTTGTCGCCTGATAAACCTGAACAATAGTGTACTATTTACTACTAAACAAAAGTATCGACAAAGGCGATCGGTTTTTTTTTTTTTTATTTATGTTGGTTTGCAAATGTGGTCGAATTTTCCACCTGGTTGTAAACATAATTATAAATTAACAGACCTATGATATAGCTCAAACGATGGCAAGATTAGGTGTGTCAAGTTCTGTGTGAAGTTGCATGGATAATAAAGCTGCCGGTGCGATTCAAAGGAGTTTCTATGCAATTTTGTGGTCGTTGACGATACTTGGATCCACTGCTATAGACCAGAGCTCAAAAAACCGCCAAAACAGAAAACTTCACCATGCGAACTAACACTAAAGAAATCGAATAATTTCCTATCGGCCGGCAACTTTGATGTTCACCCCAACTCATAAAGTATGATCTCAATCGCCTATGCGATAAAGCGTAAAAGAATGGGTCTACTCGTCCTATGCTCAGTTGGCGAAGATAAAGTCGTCGTCGTCGTTACGGCAAAATTGGTATTTTTGTTTCCGAACTTGTTGAATAAGCAACTCGCTTGGTAAATATTGGTTGAAATGAGAAGGTATTTGCCTCCTACACTATCTTTGCAGACCTCCCGAAACCGTATTTCTCACACCGCTTACATAAGTTGGTTCCAATTGGTCATAGCGAAAGGCATCTTTTACACCTTGGTAGTGTTCGAGGCCGACCTAAAACCTGTGCTGTGCTGTGGGTCCGCAATCCGGCTCCACACTGAACCGTATTTTCGATTCTACCTACATTTAGATGTAAACCAAAGCGGCAAATACAATGAGCAGATTGAAGCGAACTTCAAGAGCTAACTGCTCCCCGTGGTACCAAATTTAAGTGTCCGGCCAGACCTTTGAGCTTTTGCTACTACCAGTTGGGTGAGCACCCATTATACTCAATTACTGGTGACATTTGTCGCTTGAACTTCAAATCAATTTTCATTAGAAGGAATCTCATTCAAAATCTATAATATCAGTTCAAGCTGAGTATTACAAGTATAGCACTATTTCTGACAAGATTTTGCTGAAATTTCGAGGGGATAACAGGCATACCATAGCGTATATTAGATTTTAGTCGCCTCTTACGATAGGCATATTTTACCGCGGTCAAATACTATCCCCTGTCTGCTGAGGGATACATGAGTTGACAATCGTATTTTTTTATAAGTAAACGTTGTATAATACAGGGTTTGTCCAGAAAGTAATAGTACTGATATTCTTGCGCCGCGACTGAACTTCGGAGCGTGCGCGCACCGTTCGGATTCGGTAGAGGGCGTTCTTAGCTAACGAATGAGCGGCACCTAGAAAGTCAGGACAAACATTTTCGCGGGACGTGTTTTTGTGAGTGGTGCAGGTCGAAAATGCAGCGTTCGTAAGAGCAGAGGTACGCAATTAGATAGTGTGCGGAACTCGGTAAAATTAACCACAAAAGTGTCTTCTTGTGAATGCAGTCTTATGAGGGATGCGTTGGTCAATGGCTTTATGCACATGAGCAAGTGTCTTTATTATAATTAATATTAGAACCTTTTGCTTGGACTACGATACAAAGCCTTTAACATAAGCGATGTTATGGTACTGGTGTTGACAGCACGCCACACATAAATAATATTTCTGCTGTTGCTTCCCTCCCCGCCTATTGAACTTGTTGTTGAAGAATATTGAATTTCATAACTGCAGTTTGTTAGATGTTTTAGTAATAATTATGACGAGATCGTCGTAACAGCGATAGCGGTTCAGTAATTGCAGCGCTGAAGACGCACAGAGTCAGAGCGGAGAGAAAGCGCGTCAGAGTGGTAGAAAAAGCAACCCTTGAACATTACACCTCGCCTAAGCACCCTTTCAAGTCCAGTAGTGTTTGCTTTTTTGGCGGTTTTATATTTTAATAGTGGCAAACAAGTAATGCCGGCTATTGTATTCTTTAAACATGCAATGTTGTTGTTATTGTTTCTATTGTAGTCTACAAGATGTTGCATCAACTCAAAATCTAGTCAAATTTTCAATGAAGATACAACAAATAACGCCTGATGTTGGCTGGTGTAGAGAAGCCAAGCTGGCAACATTTTGAGGTCGAGCAGGCGTCTGGCGAGCAAACAAAAGAGGCGACCACACGAACTTGCGCCACAATAACAACGATAACAAGCAGTAAAATGGCTTTAAGAGCATTTGCGAACAGGAATATTTAGTGGCAATATTGTATGTAGTGTAGAATTTCGCCAGCTTAATTACTTTGCATTGTGAACGAAGCCAGAAGGACCCGATGAAAGGCAACCAACACCAACACCAACACCAACTGCGTACTCGTATTCCCAAGATGCAAACGCTGACGGCGCAGAGGACGAACGACAGAAAAACGACAACATGCCACAACTAACCGACGACTCTGCTATGTGACAAACATATGTAAGCAATTTATAAGCGAAGCAACGCATCCAGCTGGTCTTACAAGATGCTCGTCTCCCCACAGTATTCCGTACGCTTTGTTAGTTTAACACGATTGTGCGTCTTGTATTATTTTCGTAATTGTTGCAAATTGTTGTAGCAATAATGACCAACGTACGTTCAGGCACATACATACATAGCCCAATTATTAAACTATGTGCAACCTTTCACTCTGGTGTCATGTAGTTTTGATTCCCTGCTCTTCTCCGCCAGCACCACTTATATCTCACACTGCATGTAGCACGCCCCTGTCACTTTACGGAACAGTACCCATATGTTGATGGAGTTGGAGTATGTTTTCAACATTAATCGCCGGCATCACTTAAATGCTTCCTGACGAGACCTTTTACTCGTGGGCCTAAGTGCTATGCTATAATAACAATTGTTTAATATTAGTTTGCTGGTGACAAAACAAGAAGATGTCAGGCACTAATAGCATACATACTCCCACTTTAGTTGGGTGAATTCCCAAAATGACAGAAAGCATGTTTCTGCAATCTACCATATATGCATTTTCTCATATCAGATTTGAATTCAAGTCTTTGCACAAACAAAAACAGGAAAGGTAGAGTAAAATTGTATGAATGAGATACAATTACTCCAATTGCTTTCATCCACATATGAGACGAATTTCTATCACTGATCTAAATTTTGCCTTGTCTTTTCCTATAACTGTTTGCGCGATTTTGGTCGAGTTCACAATAACTCACCATTAACATCCGAAGTGTTACATCATCTCCATGCTTGAACCGCTGGTAACCCAGCTCCCGCTCAGCGCAGCTATCCAGTAATAGAACACTCGAGGAGAGTAGAGCACCGACTCGTTCCCATTCACTAATAGCGGGGCTACATTTCCTGGCTAGCTCGTCAGTTTTACAAATACCTATGATTCCGCTGTAACCTCGCATTCATACTAGTTTTATAACAAAATTACTGGATACCACTAACAACAAGGTAAGGCCATCTTTGATGAACCTTGAACGCACAGTAAGTGAACTTATACCTAATGGCCTTGTTACACGTAACGAGTACAGTGGCGAGACAGTATTCTGGCCGAGTATGATACTCGGTCGAGAGAGTTGCGTTGGCGAGTAGAGGTTTACACATATTTTGTTCATCTAGTTAGACAGTGAAGTTTTTCAAAATTTTATTTACAATGTTTGGTAGAAAAAGACACTTTAAAAGAGTTTTTAATGAATTTCTACCGCATCTCTAATTCCACTTATTTGCCATTTCAATTCTTTCACAATGCAAAATGCAATTGAAACTAAATAAACAACATAAAAATCGACCGAGTGGCGAGTGAAGACCGAACGCGTGTTCACATGCAAYGAGCGAGTCAGTAATTAGCTCAGAAGGGGCAAAAGAGTGAAGAAAAAAGAAGCACTCGGCCTAGTAAGCAAAATGTGATTCTAGTGGCTCTCTCGTAACTATACTCGCCCACTGACTCGGTTCATTACTCGCCTTACTGTTTAAACGAAACGAGCACTCGGCCAAGTCACTGTCTCGCCGCTCTACTCGTTACGTGTGATCAAGGCATAATAGTGCCGCCCTGCTAACTGAGTGGATAGTCTCTTCTTCAAAGGAGGCCTCCGGAGCAGTAAATCTACCGCTTCCTTAATGGAAACAATCACGGCTGTAAAAACAGTCCATAGTCAAGTCAAAGTACCAAGTATGAAACTGAAGTTGATAGACAGTTCCCAAGCTTAGAGGCTTTGAATTTTGGTTATGAGATTACGAAATTTAAGAATCAATAATAGATATTTTACGCAACGATTGCAGCCATATATAGGTAAGAACTGGACAAAACATAAGCGGTGCACCAGAGTTTCGGTTAGGTTTGGTCACTCTTTCGATCGAATCAAATTTTTCCAACGTTTTTTGCTGCCAAAGAAGTTGCAAAGAAATTGTTGAAATCATTTTTTTAGATCATTGCCAAAATTGTTAAGATTTATAACTTCGAAGAGAGATGTTCCTGTAGTATTTTTAAAGTATTGAAACCGCTTTAATGCGAATCTATAATCATGGAACTATGAGGCAAACGCCCAAGGAGGTGTTTGTCTCTTTGGTTTACTGTACTGCATTAATTGAAATAATACTGCTACACTTTACCGTAGACTACACACACAAACATACATATGTATGTTGCAAGCAACTTTATACGCAACAAAGAAATTCCGACAAAACTCGAAACAATTCGGCTCTCAAAATTACAAAGTATCTAAACTTAAGAAACTTACTTACTTACTAGACACATACAGAAGACAGAACTTTAAGGAATAATTGCAATTAGTTTAAGCCGAAGTTTACGCAGAGTGCGAAGACTTTTACACACACAAAAATTTATACAAATAAGTAAGTACTTTTTAATAAAATACAACAAAAGGAAACTCACTGAAATAGATGGTTTAATTTTAAGAATATCAACTTAAAAGTCAGTTTTCATCAAAGTTTTAAAAGCGGCGCTCCTTGGTATGTACTCGTATTTCAACATACATATAATAATAAAAAAATATTACCCTACTCTCTCTCAACAAAAAGTAAGATGAATTTTTGTTTTAGAACTGCACATCAGGAAGGTAGATGAATTTGTTTCAAGGTTGGTAGGACTGTTTTTAACATTTGAAAGCGTTTGTTTGTTAAAAGGTTTAAATATCTCAGAGTTACCCGTGTTACAAACAAAAGTACCATGTTTGATTTTGTTGACCAAAGAACTTATAAATATTTTCTTTGCCGAACAAATATTCTTGTGATACAATGAGTTAGAGACAAACCGCGCACTAAATGACCGTCAACCTCTACCGACGAGTGTCCCGTCCAAAAAATCAATGATTTGGTGCTTGAAAATATCCGATTGAGAATTAGATATATCGCTGATAGTGTTGGCATTCATATCATATATGTTTTATATTATATTATTTGGATTATCGCAACCATTTCTGTGTCTCAAAAGCGCCAAGTCTCCATTGATGCCTTAATTAGAATAATGCACCATGTCATACTGAATTGTTTCTCTGCGACATTTTGGCTAAAATCTCGCCTCATATCGTTCCGAGAGAACCGTGTTCACCTGCTTTGGCTCCATGCGATTTCTGACTATTCAACAAATTCAAAGCAAATCCGCGGACGCTATTTTGACAAGACTTAGGAGATAAAAACCGAATCGAAGAAAGTTTTGAAAGCTATATCGAAGAAAAACTATTCCGACTTTTTCAAGGACTTGAAAACGCGATGGCAAAAGTGATTTTTATCGGCGGTGGGTTTATTTTGAAGGAAATGAAATGAAGTCGGAAGTATAAAGAAGAATTTACATTTTACATACGGTATAACCAGTTTTCTTATAAGTTTCAACGATCGAATTAGCAATACAATATTTCTTAATACTTATCGAGTAAAATCAACTCAGCTTGTGGAGGTAACATAATAAAGTTGAAATCAATTATATTGAATGACATTTACTGTATGGTCACGGAGAGTAATTTCGGTATTGCCGAGAGCAACATCACGTCTAGTTACTTTATTTTTTTTTACTGTGCCCACCTTTTCACATCACTGCTTATTCCCTGGAATAAAAACCTATAACTGTGTCGCCAATTATACTACGAAACACAAAATTTGTCGTAGATGATCAAAGGTCTGAGGGCCTGAGCGCTCTTTCTAACACATATGTATACTTAAAATACATATCTCAGAACACTATTACTAACCCAATTCGGCGAGGTTTCCCATGTTTTCCTTCTAAAATCAGCAATATTGCGCCGAACATTCTCCTCCAAGGAGTCAACCGTGTCGGACTAATCTACTTTATGACCGGCTTCATTTATGAAAAAAAGATGGATCAATGAATAAACCAAAAAGTAAATTTTGAGGATATAAAGACATTTCAACAATGGCTTGAGGATTATCATTACTGCAAATGTGACAATTTTTTTTATGAACACACCAATTTAACCGATATTAAGTTTCATCCCTGAACAACAATTTTTTGTGACAATCGGGAACGTTGGTCATCTCAATTTGGGCCAGTCCATCGAACGTGCAATGAACTTGATGATTGTTCTCCTTCAATTAGAATAGTTAGATATTGAAAGTTCGCAAACCTAGATCCTTACGCTAAACCTTCCATGAAGTGGATGGGCTTAGCTCCGATTGGTTCAGATCGGTCTTCTACGAAACTCTGCTCCACAGCAGCAATATCGTCTGCGATGCGCACTGTACGCCGTCTCTGAGGATACGCATTATTCACTTGGATAAAGGTGGTGCAAAACAGAGACATGGTTGCAAGAATTACTTTATTTGCGGATCGATTATGAATATTGGGCTTATAGAATCTCGGTGATAAATTTGTCTGATTTACAAACGTTTTTCCAGAGAAAGTCCGTTCATTATGAGTATAAATCAAGTAACAGCTTGAAAAGATTAACTCCGATATAAATGTCTCTGCATTGCAAACCTCAGCTCTTTGATTTCAGCCAAATATGTCTCGCAAAACTAGTTTTCAGTGGCAACCCTGATCGTAAAATAGTCGGGACAGTCAAGAAAGAAGTGTTGAGTTGTTTCCACCTTATATTCTTCAATGCAACTTCTGCAGAAACCATCTGTTAAGATTCCCTTACACAATGCTATCGATTTACTTGTTAGCTCATCAGCTTTGCAATTTCCTTATTGATAGCGTGGTTAAGCACTCCTCCAACAACGCTGAACACACTGTTAATAAGTTCAAGGCTAGTAAGCGTCGCTTTGCCATCAGAGTGAACGGTCACATCTCTGACGGAGGCTGCACTCCGGAGCAGTATATCTACTGCTACCTTATTGGCTGCGATATCGGCTTGGAAGACACTTCAGTAATCAAAAAGTCTGCAGCTAGAGTTAAACAGAGCTCCTGACAGTTAATCTCTCCAACAGCGTTCGCTCCAAGCTTCGACCCATCCATAAAGAAGCTCACTGCCCGTCTCTTCAAACGGTTTCTTGCCACCCGCAGGTAGAGAAGGCGTTGCCAGAATTCGGTATGGCGACTCCGTGATCCAAGTGATACGGTATGAAGTCAAAATGTGTGAGGTTATCTTAGTGTTCAGAAACATGTTATTTTAATAATCCAGATTCGCTGAGCCTTTTTCAGCCATAATCCCTCTAATAATGTCTACGGGCACTATGTGCAAAATGGCGTTAAATATCATGGTTGGAGTGCGCCTTAGTGTACCATACATGCTGATGAACGCCGGCCGTTGAACGCTCTCAAATTTCCTTGCAAGTGTGGTTTTTGACTTGACTGTCGTGGTTTAGAGCCAGTGAACCACTTTCGGTGGGAGACCCCACCTTTTGCCCATGGCTCCTCGATATCGACACTTACATCTGGAATAATTTCTTTTAATTAGTTTGGCTTTAAGGTACTTTAATTCGTCGTAGCCAACCTTAAATGTAGCGTCCTGGCTTTAAGTACTGGGCACTCTGTTGCACGCAACACGTTCTTACTTAGAGAACAGGAGCACACACGACTTACTTGCACAGCGAAATCCGATTAAAATGTGCGAGAGTGCAAATTCAGCTTATTGGGACAGCGCCTGAGGGCGTGAAGATCCCAAAGAGGGCTAAAGACAAGCTCCAAAACATGTAACATGTACAAACAAGAGCCCAACTGAATGAGTACAAGCATGTGCGTGTGTATGTGTGGGTTTATGCGAAGTCGCCTTGAGGGACACTGTCACTCAATGGCAATTGGTACATGCCACTTGCCACACGTCGCGTTTGTGGTAGCCCAAAGTACTGCATGTATGCCAGTGTGTGTTCAGTGTGAGACCGTTATCCTATGTGTTTGTGTCAAAGTGTACAATGATCTGCGCCTAAAACTACACCAAGCTCTTGTTTGTCCGGCACAAGAAATGCGACCGAGGCAACGCATTACGGCACTTCCCGTGAGCGTGTGGGTTGTTCGTGCAGCCAAACATGTTAAAATCTTATATGGCAGTCAATATTTGGAAATCGAAGCGAGCGCTGATTTTTCGCACACCCTATTTTCTGCGCTTAGGTTATCTGGTATTCTTTTTTCAGCTCCACCACTCTGCAGTTTAACTCTTTGTTGCCGCGCATTGAGAGTCTATTTGTTCTAGCCACGCTGCCACTGCACATATTAGCATATCCTCTTATCACGTCAGCTCCCATCACAAGCTGTCAGTTCGGTAAATGTGCCGGCACAGATGTTGGCAGGCGTGTTTGTGTATTTATGTGCGCTTGTTTGCTTAAGGCGTCTCTTTGCTGCACTGCACGCAACTGCTGCCCCTCAATGGAAACCACAAATGTCGAACATGTTGCACTGTTTTGTTTCGTTTTATATGGAAATTGCCGAAATTTGCCAAAGCCTGGGTGCATGTGTTTTGAGACACACACACACACACACATGCATATGTATTGGGTATTTACGATAGCACATACCCACTCTAGATTGGTTATTCTTGCATGCACTTGAACGCATATGGTTAGGTGGTGCTCACATGCTATAATATTCAGACTGAGTGAAAAGCTACTAGAGTGCTGGCTTTTGTTTCAGACTAGATATGGTACTTAACGATATTCAAAAATTCTGAAATATTGGTTAATACTCTGCTTGCCAGCTATGGTAATTTCAAGCGCTTTCAACAACGTTTTGCTGATAACCATTCTGTGGCCTGCCGATTGGAATCAGGGTGTAGTTATTCTTATTGTTTTTAAGTAGGCCTTTGATTAGACCCCTTAGATTGTAATTTGATTCGGAATATTTTTGATCGATGCTCCAAACAGGTAATCGCAATCGTGTGTAAGGACTTTTGATAACTTTGACAACTCGAAAACACTCGTTGAGTGTACGTCCTAGAAATAGCATCAAGCTTCCTCGTGATTGGACGAGTTTGGGTGCCTAATCATTGAATTGGGTCTTTGTTGTTGTAGTAGATCTTAGCAAAGTTCATCTTGCCATGCAACAAATCGAAGTTGTATAGAAGAAAGTGAGATGGAAACGTCCTGGCACTTTCTACTCCATTGTCCAGCTTTTGCAAAACTAAGGCCGAAATATCGACAAGAGATATCCTTGTTATGATCGACCATTTAACCTAATCTAGCCTAAGATATAGTAATATAGAAGACATTTTAGATTACAAACATCCACATACCTCAACGTTTTATTTGGGGGGGAAGTCACACCAAGGGAGGATGGATATGATGGATAGGGCAGAAGCCTATGGCACACCAGCGGATCTTACAACGTCTGCACAGATGGATCCAAAATGGCCAATTGAGTGGAAGCCAGCATCTATTGCTCGGCACTGGATCTCAGGCGACCTTTCATGCTTCCGGATTACTGCAGTATCTTCCAAGCGGAAGTATTTGCAGTTGTAAAGGAGGCCGAGATAGCTAACAACGCTGGAAATAACATAAAAAGGATAAATATATGCGTCGTTCATCAGCCAGCAATTAAGGCAATAATCTCACATCGCATTACGTCAGAAAATGTCCTTAGAAGCAGGAAAGCAGTAAATATTGCGATTGCATATATATTGGATTCCAGGCCACAAGCAAGTTTTGGGAAGCGAAGCAACTGATGAGATAGTCAAAAGTGTCATCCATCTGACTTCCAAACAAGAACAGGAAATCACTATGAACGATATATGTACAACGAAATTCAGGAAAGCGCTGACAGGCGAATCAGTGTGAGATCAAATGCCTTACATGCAGAATGACAAAGATCATCTGTAAGATACTCGTAGACAGACTCCCTTGATTCTTACTCACACGATCCCGAAAGGACTACTGCAAGTTTGTTGGCGTCTTGATAGGTCACAACATACTGCGAGCCAAATGGGCATAAGTGGTAATAATACTTGCAAAAAGTGTAGAGAATTTAACATTAGAAAGACGCTGAAACACCTTTGTCCAGCACTATCTAAAATTCGACCCAAGTAGTAGGAGCGTCGAAATTCAAAGGACTGGACGGAGTATCAAACGTAGACATCGCTCTTAAATTTCGCAAAAAAAACGTTGACGTCTTGTGTGACGAATTCTTCACCTAATATGTGGCATTAATAAGGACCACCAGGTTAATATATGGCGTGATCACCGACCGGTATAATCTAATCTAACTTATTGCTCATCTGAAGCTATAAACATTTCTAATTTGTGGATTCCATCATAAAAGAGTGCTGGCTTAAAACAAACGGTTTAATGTATCCAGCCAGTTTTAATGAAGATTTCTACTTCAGGTTTGTGATAGATTGGAGCACTCAAAGAGAAAGTGCAGAACCGTCTGCTTATACCCTTCGAGTTTATACCTATGGTATAAAATGTTATAGGACATTCCCATTTTTAACATTTAAAGTGTTTTCTCCAAATGGCCAATGGAGTCAGTAGAGTAATCTTTTGTCAAAAAAAAATTTTTTATTTTTTTATTTTTTTTTTTTTTTTCATTTTCTGTTCCCTTATGCGCTTAGAATTAATGTACCCATTTTACCATTGGAAGGTTTTGAAAACGGCCCAAAAATAATAATACCTCACATAATACCTACTGCACACCTCAAACTTTAAACGTGCTATTCTCAAAACACACTTTTTTAAAGTGGCGGATGTGATACCTGTCGAACTACTTAACCGATTTGCCTAATTTATTTTTTTTAATGTTCACAAAACGCCTGGCTATATAGTTCCATATGCTTTATAATTTATTGTCAATGTTATGACAAAATTTATGTAAAAAAAAAAAATGGGGAAAAATTAAAACGAAAAAAAACTTTAATTACGTTTTTATTTATTTTCATGATTCTAGTAGCGACGATAAACATTCACGAACTTTTTAAGAATAAATTGAGTTTCTGTGTTTCAAATGATCCAAACCATCCAGCCATTTCTCCGACAGATGTCATCAAAAATTTCCAAAATAAAAATTGTTTATACACTCCACGATATCATGATATGTGAAAAATATTCTATTGTAGAATAAAACTTTCTATGAAAAAAAATGTCAAAAGCAAGGCCGGATGACCCCACTGACCCCTTATGGTAGCTGTAAGTCTATATATACTTTCCCGGAACAATTTAATAAGTTCTTACTTTTTTCTTTGTAATATTTTGCCAAATCTATCACTATTAGCTATCTTGTGTTTGGTTATACACAGATCTCTGCCTCGCATTCAACAAGATAGACTTTTACGACATGGGCAACTCGCCTGTTTCCTGAGACTGGAAACACAAATTATGGATAAGTGGAGTTGACCTGCCAGTGAGCTTAAAGCTGTCCAACATTTGTTGTCTACGTTGGAATTAGTTTTCTAAATCCTCCCGTACTCATCGTGTAGAATGGAGATGCTAACTGAGATCAAACTTGGACGGAGAGAAAGAGAGAGGAGAGAGAGAGATAGATATTAAGATCTTCGAAATACACCTCCACTCCTACTCGCAGTCTATCTTGGACCCGTCTGTATAGATGGAATTACACCTAATTCCGTCTTTACACAGTAGCTTGGTTTGGGAAAAACCCGTGTAAAAACGGCCGTATAAAAGAGCACGTTGACTATTCCCCTAAATTTGTGCCAAAGACAGGTTTGAGTCATGCAGAATCGAATAAAATTGTGTAAAAATTAGAAACTGTTTTATATCCAGATCGTGTTAAATCAAAACCGTGCAAAAACAGAATTAGGTACGTTCCACTCCACCTTTTCTAAAACTCTTCTCCTTTTACGTCTAGAAGGTATTCTCACCTGGAAATCTAAACTTGTGCGAATGTAGTCTGATTATTTAAATTTGTTTTGCGCAGGTGCAAGATATAGATTCTGCTTATAATACCATACATAGCATTCTTATGTACCAAGCGGGTCTGATAAATACAAATTCTTTGATAATAAATTTCTAAATATTTTAAAACTCCAATGATTTAGCACTCCACAGCGATGAGATAAATATTACCATCTGTGTTTACTTAAAACTGAATAAAATTCTTTATTGAAAGATGCAAAGATGTATGTATGGATGTGTCTATGTTCTTATATAATAAAAAAAAACCTAAAGTTATGAATTCTTTCCATTGATTCTTTCAATTGCGATATAAATGTAATAAAAACAAACTTTGCTCTTAGTATGCTAAATTTTCTTTTAAATTCCTGTTATACTATACTATATATACATATATATATGTGTACAAGTTTTTTTTAATATAAATGGTTTATTGTAGTATTTTTTGTTTTAACACCGAATTTACACTATCCCTACACTAACTATAATACCTGTATAGAATATACTCCATACTTATAAACTTTAGGTACTTGCTACTACTCAATTCCGCTTGAGTTCACAGTTTTCTAAAACTTTACATACTAATTTATAAGAATGTATTTTAAAGTTCTCCACGTTCAACTAAGCTCATTAGTCTCAAGACACGATTATAAAGCAGCTCTCGTGCACCGACACCCCAAACAAAGTCCAAATGATTGAAGTTTGGGTAGCTTACCAAAAATTTGCCGACTACATTCGGCAGCTGAAGATGTAAGTGTTCTACATCGACTGGGGTGGCCAGCCAATCGTTTTGAGAATAATGCAGCGCCACCTTATTGCCGACATTCGCAAAGTTATATTCCGGTGGTGACACATTGTTGTATATCCAGTAATTTCGTATCCAACCGTAATCGAATTGACGGAAGTGACCCGACTGTTTTAATTGGCCGTAGTGTTGCATTTGCTTGGTAGAAGCGCCAGCAGGCGAATGGCCAAGGACGACTGGCAGCATTGTCTAAGAAAAAAAAATTAAAATAGAATTTATATAGTGCAAACTGTATCTCATAAAGTACAATATACACGGTTTGTGCGGAAAGTAATAGCACTGATTTTCTTCTACAGCGAGTGTACTTCAGTTGCGGCCCTTCAGTTGTCTCCGAGCACCTGGAGAGTCAGGACAACTATTGATTGTGATTTGGTCGGCCACCATATATTTGTTCCTCCTGGACAAACCGTCAACGCTAAGTTTTAAGCGAGGGACACAAACGGGTCCGAAAAGACATCGTAGGTCCCCATGGATTTTTTTTTGTTTTTTGTTTCCTTGCCTGAAATGGCCGATGAAAGGCAAGCATTTTGTAACGACAGAGGGGATCCAAGCACCATGTACCTCGGCTCTCAAGACTATTCCGGAGAATGACTTCCCGGATCCCTCCAATGCTTAGAAATTGTGCTGGCAGCGCCGCATCGACGCAAAAAGAGCTTATTTTGAAAGTTTTTAAAGAATTGCAAGGATTGGTTCAATAAAATTTTTTTAATCAACTCAGTCCTATTACTTTCCGTACAAACTCTGTGTACCAAACTTCTATGTATACTTGATCGGACCTGCCACATATTGCATGAACCCGTTTCTATTTCGAACTAAAGGCAATTTAGAAATCATTTGGCCAGCGCTTACCTCATTGGCCTGTGCTTTATCGAAACCAACAATCAAAAATAACACATCGGAACAAATCTCCAACGTCCAATTGTCCTCATCGCAGATCATCTGACTGAACATTGTCATGAACTCGTTATCAGGCAGAAACTCATGCGCACCAATCAGTTTTAAGAGCACCTAAGTGATTAATAAAAAAGCGTAGTTTAAAATATGTTGCCATAAATATAATCATATAATGCTACGCACACTGAGGGGATCCTGGAAGAAAGCCAAAAACTGGACCACCGGACTCTTGCTATGCTTAATATAAGCTACTGGTGCCAATGCTTGCATCAAAATGATTTTCTCACTGTACTCAGGATGTTCACTGCACATTATCCAAAAGGTCATGGTGCCCTGTGAGTGACCTATATAATGTAATTGATCATGTTCCGTTTGTCCCAAAATGTAATCAATGCTTGCGGGAAGATCATATTTGCCCATTTCATGAAATGTGTAATCCCAGAATTTAGCATGCTTCGTGCTGTACTTGGTATGATTGCGTGAGTACGTATTGCCTCTCACATTTGGCATCCACACATCGTAGCCGGAATCGTAGAGAAGATATGCTGTAGGGTATTAAGTGTATAGTATATTTGAGCAATGATCAGCAGGTAAATATTTCGAAAAGCCAAATATCAGAAAAACACTTAGCCTAATATTTAGAAAGCGTTCTAGCAAATACTTGAACCCATATAGCAAATACTTGAATCCAAATCTTATAAATAATACATTTTCTCTCCTTTTTTGATATTCAAGATTTGTGGGCATACAATATTAATATTTATACCCTGAACAGAGTATATTAGCTTTGTCATGTAGTTTTTAACACCCAAAAGGAAACGTCGGAGAGGATATATAAAAGTATACAAATGTTCGCGTATTAAAAACTTTTTTATTAAACGAGATATGTTCATGCAACTAAGTATGAATTATTTCCTAACACAGAACCAAAATATGTGTTTAAAGCATATAGCAGTTATACAAACTGAAGGATCGAAATCAAGCCCTTGTATGGAAAGCGCTTTTATTTGGTATACTCTCTTCAAGTAACATGATCTAGATTATTCATCAAACCAACAATACAACCTCCGTACGTGTGCTCTGCTATCAACCAGATTTTCACCATGTGCCAAATCTTGGAAAAGTACCGTGAAAGCAAAATCGACACACCCTCTCTTCGTCGATTTTAAAGCCACCTTCAACAGCACGAAAAGGTACTACCTCCATGCCGCTATATCTAAACATGTTATCCTGTCGAACAACATCGAAAGCTAAGAATCGGGGAGGATCTTTTCAAACCCTTTGAGGTTTCAGTCAAGGGGACTACTTATCGTGTGACTTCTTCTTCCCGGCCTTAGTCTTTGCTTGCTGCGAGCATATAAAGTGTCGGTTACGCCCGAACTTAACCAATCCCAACTTTTTTCTTGTTTTATTTGTCGACTCTACTATTACTTTGTACTCTTCTAAATTTCTGTTGGCCTTGGCCCTTTCGTTTATTGTGAATTTTTTTCAAAAAAGGAATTAATTTGAAATAAACCTCATTAATTATATACAGTGCTTGCCTCAGTGTGAGTTCCACTTGATAAACAATAGTATGGTTTCTTTAACTTAATGCTCTATTTTTTGTTGCGTCAATCGCTGATCAAATACTGACAATAGTAATAACACAGATTGCTATAGATTTGATAAATATGTATATTTAAGTGTATTCAAGACTTTAAATTATGAGGCCATTCAAAGATAATAGTTTTGGGAAGAGGTGCTGTAATGAACTTGGTATTAATGATCTTAATGCATGAGAGAAAGTAAAACAATGGGACATTAGTCAGCAGATGTGAAACGGTTAGCTGCTGTCCCAATATGTTTGACCTCAACCTGCTTAGTTCGTATTACGGAATCTTTTGCTATTTAATGAATTCCAAGCACTTGACCCAAAATACACAAGTTGGAACTCACTACTGAAAAGAAAACAGACTGCTTACCTCACAACGTTGCAATCGCGCGTGATGGGATAGATACCGAGAGTTGAAGATAGAAGCGAGACGCATTTGTAGACAGAAAAAGAGAGATGACGAAATGCGCAAGTATGAAGAGCTTGACAAGTTGGCCGAGAAGCGTAGTGCTCGAAAATTTTACGAAAAAACGAAGCGACTAAGAGAAGGTTTCAAGACCGTAGCTTACTCTTGTAGAACCCAAGGATGTGATCTAGTAACCGATGCCCAGAATATACTAAAATTATGGAGGGAACACTTCTCCAGCCTGCTGATTCCCCAATCGATGACGATGGAGCAGACGTTCTATTGTCCAACCATGAAAAAATTCGAGTAGCAATTACCCGTCTGAATAACAACAAAGCGAAGGTTGCCGATGGACTGCCGGCCGAGCTATTCAAACACGGCGGCGAAGAACTGATAAGGTGCATGCATCAGCTTCTTTGTAAAGAACATGTGGACAGAACCATGGCTACACTTGGAATCTCCCATTGTCACCAAATAGCGAAAAGGAAGAACGACTGGCGCGCTGTTGTAAACTCGACTAAAACTGCCTAAGCGTTGTCTACGCCAATGAAGAAGAAGAAAATCTCGTCAAATAAAAAAGTTTTCCATACAAAAACTTAAGTTTGATCGTTGAATTGGAGCAGTTTCTTTGGCATGAAAGGCCAAGTTAAAGATTTCAGATCGATATTTCAAAAACTCGAACTAGTTCGTTATATACAGACAAACGAAAGACGGACCTGGCTTAACCGAATCAGCTTGTCATGTTAATCACTTACATATATATTTTATAGATTTTCCTTGTGGGGATACAAACTTCGTGTCAAACTTAATATACCCACATTTTCATCTAAACTAACTACTACCCGAAAGTTAACATTAAGAACAAGTTTAAAAATAAACGCGATAACGGAAAGCTCCGAGAAATTCACTTTAAAACTTATTATTGGTGTTTCTCTCACTTATCTGGGGATTATTTCCCCCGGCAAATTTCGTTATTATTATCACTTACCAAGTCCCTTATCGGGTCCCATCATAACCCATGTCGCCGACGAGTCTAATAAGCCGTGCATTAGCAAAATTGGCGTAGCGGCTGCGCGAGCAATTCGATGAAGCTCCAAAATGTAACCGTCATCGGTGATCACGTGATGGATTTCCGCAGGGTACCCATATTTCTTTATTAATTCCGGCTAAACGCAGAAAAAATATTGATTGAAGCTTTTTGTAATATTACACAATAATCACTGAGTTATGTTACAACTTTTTACCGTTTTCAGATGTGCATCCTCTGGAACGTTTATATTTACACCCGAACCACGTTTCAAAATATCAACTATGTTTAAAGGATTCTCAGTGACCACACCAACCGATCCAACCGCTTCAACGAACGAGCGCCCGAGCTGCGGCAGATTGAACAACGAGATATCACCAAAACTCAATGACCAAGTATTCGCCTCCTGGGCTTTGCTATCCAAGCAGATGCCGAGTAAAGCGAATATGAGTACAAAACTTTTGAAGCGTGACATGTTGTTGTCGAATGCGTGGCGGGCAACTTAAAACTGAACGCGGCGAAGTCAAGATGCGAGCTAAAAGTCTGTTTGTTGGTTGTGTGTTTCTTGTTTTTGTGTGTTTTTTTTTTTATCGGTAAGCAAGCTATTTAAGTGTGATTGTTGACGAACAAAAAGGGGCTCGTCTCGCCACTTGTTGTTGTATGTACTATAAATTTGATGCTACGGCACGAGTGTTTTTAAAAATCACTTTTTGACGCTTCACTTTTCCTAAGACAACGTAGAGCGCACATTATACAAATGTTTTTCCCAACGCGGTTGTTTGACGATTAAACATTGACTGCGATTACCGTTTGGTCCCACACAGCGTGACACTGACCAACATTATACGGATTGATACGAAGCGTTTGTTGTTGCTTTTCGCTTTTATTTTTATTCTATGAAGATACGCGCTGCTGATAAACGAATGTGTTGGTCAATGGGAGCGACGCTTATCAACAAATGACGGATGACGGATGCCGCGTGACGCACAAAGGCGAGTGTCCGCACTACGATAGTTCCAATCCGTTCAATTAATCAAGCGGACGATGCTCTGTGAGCAAATAAATTGTTCTCTCAATCTATTTTTATTTCACTTTGCGTTCGCTTTTTTTCCAATCCAAATCAAGCTCTCGAGTCGGAAATCTCAAACGCGGCATTAATGAAAGCACAACTTAATCGTAAACATTCGTTCTTTACGGTCACCAATTGCCGACTGTTTTGTTGTGCGCGAATGCTGATTGTGCCCAGCCGCCAACTATTTACGCTTTGCTGAAGATTCGCATGCTCTCACGATAATTCAACTGTATGTATTTATGTTGTTGCAATAAGTTGTTGGCAACATTTCGCACTCAGCTGGTTTTTATAGTATTTTTATGAATTTATTCCAATAATTATTGCATTAAAATTTTTAGTTTTTTTGATGCTCCGAACAATTAAAGCGTAATTCTTAAATCAGTTCATCTGAACGCGGTTTCTCAAAGTTCATTTCCACTACCTAGTTTCACTTTTTATAGCGTTTCGCTCTCTCTCGTAATTG
The DNA here is from genome assembly GCF_001853355.1 of Bactrocera latifrons. Lineage (NCBI taxonomy): Eukaryota > Metazoa > Arthropoda > Insecta > Diptera > Tephritidae > Bactrocera > Bactrocera latifrons. The sequence continues at coordinate 1,424,802 of NW_017537157.1, forward strand.
CAAAGCTATCTGTATCCGCGTACCTTTGATTGTACTCAGCGGAAGTCACGAAATTTACATATAGCTACTTTAATTTCAAGTCTAGCAGTTGAGAAGAACAATTGTAATAGGGGGGTACGGAAGTATGTAAATAATTGCTGATTACGAAAACTTGCCTAACTATGCGAACTTCATCAAGCGAACTACGAAACCTTTGAGAGGTATAATGATCGTAAAGAAAAGTTACTTTCTTTACTCATCAGCGGTATAGAATCCTCAAACTTTTCTAGATTTTAAATTGTTAAAAAAAATATTTGAAGACATAGAAGAAAACACAGATGCTGCACCGCAGCAATAATACTCTTCACAGGTGGATTTTTATACCCTGAACAGGGTATATTCAGTTTGTCACAAAGTGTGTAACCCAGAAGGAATGGTCGGAGACCCTTTAAAGTATATATATAAATGATCAGTATGTTGAGCTGAGTCGATTTAGCCATGTCCGTCTGTCTGTCTGTATATATACGAACTAGTCATTCAGTTTTTAAGATATCGTTTTGAAATTTTGCAAACATCATTTTCTCTTCAAGAAGCTGCTCATTTGTCGGAACTGTCGACATCGAACCACTACATATAGCTGCCCTACAAACTGAACGATCGGAATCAAGTTCGTGTATGGAAAACTTTCACGTTTGACAATGTATCTTCACGAAATTTGGTATAGATTATTTTCTGAGACAACAATGTAATCTCCGAAAAAATTGTTCAGAACGGATTACTATAGCGTATAGCTTCCATACAAACTGAACACATAGTTACTAAAAGAAATGCACCTGTGAAGGGTATATTAGCTTCGGTGCAGCTGAAGTTAATGATTTTTCTTATTTATACCATCAAAGGCAAAAAAAATTTATGTTCTTCATTTTGATCGATAAGTTTAAATGACAGCTATATGCCACAGTAGTCCGATCTAAGCAATTTCTTCGAATCTTATTGCTGTACTTTCAATTTCGTAGATAAATTGTCGAATAAAAAACTTTTCCACACTTGGACTTGAGTTCGTTCGATCACTTTGTATATATATATGCTATGGTTGTCCGATCTGTACAATTTATTCGGAAGTTAAGGTAATGCCATAGATTAAAATTTTCACCAAATTTCGTGAAAATACTTCGTTAAATTAAGAAGGTTTCCGTCGCATCGCGACAAAGCGCTTAGAGCTTGCGACAAATCCAGCGAGGCGAATAATATCAATTTGAATCACGTCGAGTTCGTAGAAAGTATGGAAGTATGGAATTTGATGCTTCAACTTTTTTGGTTGTGGAGGATAAAGCGTCTAGCTGTTTCAGTTTCCAGCGATTCTGCTGTGGTCAGAGACCCGAGAAGTTTAATATGGAAGAAACTTGCTGCTACTGTTAATGAGGTCAACTGTCAGCGAGCTCAAGGTCAGTATAGCAGCAATGATATCGGGGTTATGGTACTAAGACTAGCTGAAAGCTAACCTTCAAAAGACGCGTGTATAAATATGTGAATTAGATTACCTATTACTTGTACATAATTTTGAGTGAAACTACTTTTGTTATTTTGGAAAAAAATTAATAAAGAAGAATTTCGCGAGTTGATAAAATATTGCTTTTTGAAAGGAAAAACTGAAGCTGAAGAAAAAATTTGTTTTGACTAGTTTTCAGACACTGCCCCCCTCCCCGAAAACTCTGTTTCACAGTGTGCTTCAAATTGCTTCCACATCCGCTGTGATCTTCAGATCTGGTCCCCAGCGACTATTTCCTGTTCTCAGATCCTAAAAGAATGCTCACAGGGAAGAAATTCTCGTGGAAGATCGGGGATGATTCATAAAGATATTTCGATTTTTATTCAAGTTACAGCTTGCACGGGCGGATGGACGGACAGACAGACATACAGTCAACCAGATTTCAACTTTTCTCGTCATACTGATTCTTTATAAAAATACTCTGTGCCCAAAAAATAAGGGGAAATTTGAATTTAAATTGCGTGCTTCGAAAAATTTGCAGAATCACTTTTTTTAGGTTGGTAGTACTGTCAGTCACATTTCATTGTCAAATTTCATGTCAAAATATTCATTAGTGTTTGAGATACGTGTCGTTTTGTCAGCTGTTAAGAGTGAGTTTTTCGTTTTTTGCGATGTCGAAATTTGTTGAGCAAAGAATTTGCATTAAATGATCATTTCACTAAAAACTCAACCTATATCGTTCCGCATCAAGCTCAAAAAGACCGCTCCGGGAACACCGTTTTTCAGGAGAATTCAAGCCGCAGCGAAGACGGATCTTAAGGCCATCCCGGAATGTGACTACAACCAGTGTTTCGAAGATTGGAAAATCCGTTTGCATAATGTACTACATCTAGTGGGGATTACTTTGAAGGGGAAGAAATTGACTTGGAAGAATAAATAAAGAATTTTCAAAATAAATACAATGTCACCTTTTTTTTGGGCACAGAATATCACCCTAAATTTGTTTCGCTTAGTTTTAGGTGACACATACAACTGTTAGGTGAACAAAAATATTATACTTACACTCTTTTTTATTAAATAAAGGCATTATTTTACTCCATGCAGTAAAGCTTTAAACGAATTATAAATATATTTTATTTATTTATATCAACATTTACTGCCATCGCAGCAAAATACAGCTCACCAATACTATTTAACGATGGAACGTACAATAAACAAATATAACTTTTACATGAAACAATGAGTCATGTCTATAGACGATCGTTGCTAATAAGCATTCCTCAATTTACACACATTAGGGCAGGGGTGGATCCCCGGGGGAACTGAGGAACTGTTTCAGTGTTCTGCAGAACGGATCAATCGACCTTGCGAAAGCATCACACGTCATAACAACAATGGTTGCAACACTGAACGCGCGAAGAATGCTCAAAGCTGTGAAGATTTGAACAGGGTTTCTGCATACATTCCACTCATTGACACGATCATGCAAGATTTAAAAACGCGGTTTTCCGATGAAGCTCTTGAAAGTTTCAATTTGAGTGAGCTGTTACCGAAATTTAACCTCAATTTGGAAGAAAGGGATTTAACTGTAATCATTGAATGCCTAGTTAGACGTTTTAAGAAAACCTTGCCAGGAAACAAAGAACTACAAAAAACGAAGCTCAAAGCTGAAGTGGCGCTTTTTCAACAACAATAAAAAATAAAATTACTACGAGAAAGTGCAAAATACCCCACCCTTACATTGACGATTACATACATACATACAGATATGTAAGAATATGAGTGCAAAAATAATGAAAACTGCACAGCGCATGATTCTATAACCCAGAAAATTGCTTGCGCAGATATAATCCAACAACATAATTTGATTTGGCAAGTATCACAGTAACGCCTCATTAACATTTTATCAGCTAAGCAATAAATGCAACAGAACTAGACTTTGAGTAAAAATCGTAAAATTATTTTGAACTTTGTGCGCAAATGACTAAACGCTCGTAAAAGCTATTACCAAAACAATAAAAAGAAACCTCATTATAGAAGAAACGAACATCGAAACAATAATGATGTAATTGATGTTAAATATTATATATAGTCTTTTGCACGTTAATCGAATTAGTAATAGCTAAGTGTTTGTATTATTGCATTCTCCAGGTATTTTTTGGGAGCTGTGCTTTCCTCGTTTAGCGGTATATTGAAAGTATTAGAGCGGCTGCGAATTAAAGTCGATTTATATATTGGAAAAAGTATTTTCGTATTTTGCCCATAGATGTCGTTGCAGTCGTATATTTGCAGTACTACCAACCACATTATGTCACACCATATAGTGTTGGAAAGGTGAGATTTTAAGCTTCATTTAACCAAAAACAGATTCAATTCGGGGATGTTGAGAAAAAGTTACAGCTGTTCAAAAATGAGTGAAAATAATGAAGATTCGCTATATTTTGAAATTTTATAAAAAAGGTAGTTACGCAAGCCACCACTGCTCTAGTCGACCTATCGTTGAGAAAGTCGAACCATTTAAAAAATGCTGGCTACAAAATGAAGCTCGATGTTCGGGTTTCTGAAACGAATGGTAACAGGCGACGAAAGGGGTTCAAATACGACAATAATGTGCGAAAAAGATCATGGTTCAAGCATGGTGAAGCTCAACAAATGGTCGCAAAGCTAGGAGCTACTCCAGCCTGGTAAAACGATTAATTCTACATTGCACTGTCAACAACTGATGAGATTGAAGCAATCAAAAACGTCCAGAACTGATCAACAGAAAAGGCTTCGTTTTCCAACAGGACAACGCTACACCACACACTTTTTTGATGACTCGGCGAAAACTGGGAGAGCTTGACTGTGAAGTTTTGATGCATCCCCCATATAGCCCTGACCTTGCACCATTGAACTACTATTTAGTTCGGTTAATGTAGAACTCTCTTAACGGAGTAAAGTTAGCTACAAAAGAAGCCTGTGAAAATTACTTGTCGTAGTTTTTCACCGAGTAACCAGAAAAGTTTTACACTGATGGAGTAATGTCTCTACCGGAAAAAAGGCCAAAATGGTACATATTTGTTTCATTAAAGTTCATTATAAATATAAAAAAAATAAGTTGATGCTTGATTAGAAATACGATAAGACTTTTTCGACTACAAATATATAGCAAGCTGAGTGAACAGCAATATCTATGAGTAGATAATGTCTTTTTATTACTAAACGACGGTTGGAACTGTCGAAATGCAATTCAAGATTTTGGGATATTCGTATTCTAAATTATTGTTCATAAAAATACACTTTCAGGAGATGTTTCCTAAACTACTATGTGGTAACGCGTGATAATTCTGCTAGATACTAATCGATTAACAATTGCATTTAACAATGATATTTGAATTCATATGCACCAATCTCTATTATAAAATTATACAGCAACTGGAATATTTAGACGCCTTAATTTTTTTTTTTTTCATTTTTGTAATTACGATTGTATTATATATATATTATGCCATGTCTTACTGTTTTGTTTTTATTAATGTAATGTTAAAAAAAGCATCATTTTAATTTCAGCGTTCAATGAAGCGTTGTTAATACAACTTTTTATTATGCTTAGAATTCGTTTTGTCTGAAAATTAATGACCACACGCTAATTGCGCAACTTACGGAAAATAACCGTATGTACTTACGTATACTATATACAAACATTTTATAATCATTTAAGAAAAGATAGAACAATGAACAAATTATATTTGTCATCACCTAACATTATTGGAATTAGAAAGCACAACTTGAACTACATACAAGTGCCAATGTCGTCATATATGTCGTACAGCTCATCGTTCCATCGACTGCGGTATTCGCCGATGCCAATGCGCAAAGAACCATAAATCTTTCGCAGAACCTTTCATTCAAAAAACTCGTTAAATTGACACATCAGATATTATCATCGTCCATGCCTCACAACATTTTCAGAATTTGGTTTTTGTTCGTCGAGAGAGGACTTTACTCCTCCATTGCCTACTCAGTCTGAAGTATCACCTGTTGGCAAGAGTTATTCTGCGTTAGATTTCGAGACTGACGTTGTTGGTGGTGTTAATGCTAGTTTCAAGATGGATGAAATTATTTACGGCTTTGAAGTTATAACTGTCAACAGTGACATGGGAGCAAAGCCGTGAATGCGATGACTGCAGATATTTCGTCTTGTCGTCGTTTATCACCGAATCCTTTTGCTTCGCTTTCTTATCCAGTCTAGAGAAAGCAAAAATAACGGCGCGGGCCAATGATATCAATGTAACCGGCATACGTCAGCAGCTGTACACTGTACATATTATAAAAGATTGTACCTGCTCGATTAAGTTCTGTAGCTCGAATTATTTTCTCCAGCAGCAAATTGCAGAAGCCGCACGATAGGGAGTCGCCTTGTCTGAAACCACGTTTGGAATCGAAGGGCTCGGAGGGGTACTTCCCGATCCTGATGGAGCTTTTGCTGTTGCTCAACGTCAGTTTACACAGCCGTATTACATAGTTTTGCGGGGATATCAAATTCAGACATCGCGGCATAATTTTTGTGATGTCTAAAGCAGCTTTGAAATCGACGAAGAGGTGGTGTGTGTCGATTCTCTTTTTACTTATTTTTTCCAAGATTTCGCGCTTAATGAATATCTGGTCAGTTGTTGATTTGGCAGGTCTAATGGCTCACTGGTGAGGTCCAATTAGTTTGTTGACGATGGGATTCAATCTTTCACATAATACGCTCGATAGAACTTTATATGCGATATTTAGTAGACTTTTCCCACGGTAGTTGGCGTAGATTGTGGTGGTTTTGCGCAGATTGTCGGGTCTTCTTGTCCGGGCCTGCTTCCGTCCGCTCTTTGTATAATAGACGCTGATGAATGCTCCTTATCGGATCTTCGCCGCCACATTAGAATAGCTCGTCCGGCAATTCACCGGTCCTTACCGCTTTGAACTTGAACTTCTTCAGGGTAGGACTATGGAACGTCTGCTGCTTCGTCATATTGGTCTAGAAGATATGTGCTTTAAATCTGTTATAAGGCTGATCCACGGCCTCTTTTCCAAAATTTGGCTTGGTGCATCATATTCCTGAGGGACAGACGGTAACTAAGGAGTTCTATTTGGCCGTATTGAGACCAAACCCATTTGCATTAGATCGAAGAGATAACACAAAATTGGCTGAAGGAGCTGAATTTCATCCCAAAGAGTGCTTATGAAAAGCGTTTCGAGGACTAGAAAAATCGTTGGCATAAGTGTATTACATCTATTGGGGATTACTTTTAAGGGGACGAAATATAGATTGACAACATTGATGACAAAATATTTTGCGTTTTATTTACTTGTTCGTCGTATTGTATGTTTGGGGTATGATCATAGTAATGTTTTTACCTGAATATACAAGTCATTACTGAAGTAAATTACTATTTTTTTCAATTTAAAGTAAACATTTTGTAATGCCGTTTAGCTGAGAAGAAGTTAAGCAACTTTACTATAAAGTGACAGCTACTTATATCATTTCTGAAAACATGATATTCACCTTAGATATAGTATTCTCGATAAGTTATCTGACGAAAAGAATAAATGCATTATACGAATTTGTCATCTTCTCTCCACGTAAGGTTACACCTTTAAGTAGATAGCCGAAGAGCCTCGTCGGTCTCAATATCCGAACATATATGTATATCGAAATATTTTCCCAATTGAACTTATTTACCCGTAAGATAAATGACTAAAAATTTATCTTTAACAGTTTTTAATATATTTTTTATAAATTTGACACGCTCTTAAATTGTCAGCAACAGATGCAAGAGCGACTCTACAAGAATTCTGCCATAATTTCTGCACCAGCAACAAACTGAGGACGTGTCTACATACGAGCACTGAAAACATAAATTAATCGAGCGGGTTGGCTGCCAGGCAATCATGTTGGACTGATGCTTCCACGCTCCTCCGAGGAATGCTGAGTGACTTCTGCCGAGTTCCACACAAGTGAGTGGTCGCCTGTGTCGCCCTTTCTGCTGTCGCCGCCACTTATCATATGCGTCTAAGCAATTACTCGCATTGTGCTGGCAAATTGACTGTGGCGAGAAGTTGTCGCTGCCAGCTGGTTGTCGCCTGAATGGGGTCGCCCACTGTGTAGAGCAAAAGCAAGTGGAGTTGCTCCAACAACAAGCATGCATACATAATCGTGCGTGTGAGGATGTGGGCTGGGCGTTAATTCAGTCATTATGAATGTCAAGCAATTTGTAATTGTAAAGTCAGATAGGCCGGTGATGGTAATTGGAGCGCAGTGTGAAATCTTCCAGAGAGTGTGAAGAGCAACTGAGCAAGTCAAGAATGAATAAAATATTTAGCTTGGGGATGCTACAGTGCAAGAATGCAGAGGGTTGTGAATCCGTGTTTATGTGCTTCACTGGATTTTTTTAATTTTTTATTATAATTTGCTCATTATACAAATGAGTATGTATATTTAAATATATACATATGTACATACATATCAAGATACCTTCTTATTTTGCACATCCGAATTACTTCTCGTAGTCTTGACTTCAACTCCTTATGTACTATAAGACACTTCAGGTGTAAGGAAGGAATATATACATAAGTACATATATACATATATAGACACGAATATGCACCCCATCATATTGATGTTCATATTTACATGGCCAAGCGATTTTTCCATTCACACACACAAACATAGTGTCTTTAAAGCCCATATACATACATCCAACATCCTTACTACATAAATACATATTGCTATATTTTCATATATGTATATGTATGCTTGTAGAGGGATGCGCGTTTCTATATGAACACATGCGTTTTTAAATTTCTTCCGCTTTAGTTTTCCTTTGCTTTAATGTTCTTCATTTTCGGTGTGTCGGCGTTTATCGCGTAAGACGAAATTTTATGCTTGAAGTAATCTTATATGGAAGCGTGCGGAAGTTAATTGAGCGCCAAATTTTCAATGCTATAAATATATGGAATATATTCTCCACCTGATCTCTCCAACGTAGTATGGATCTTCCCCTTTCTCTGCTTCCTACGGTGGGTGCTGCGTCGAATATGGATGATATGACCTAGCCAGCGTAGTCGCTATCTCTTAATTCGCTGAACTATGTCAATTTCGTCCTATAACTCGTATAGCTCATTGTTCCATCGACTACGCTATTCGCCGTTGCCAATGCGCAAAACACCATAAAGCTTCCTCACAACCTTTCTCTCGAAAATTCGTAACGCTGACTCATCTGATGTTGTCGTCGTCCATGTCTCTGCATCATATAGAAGGACGGGAATGATGAGTGATTTGTAGAGTTTGGTCTTTGTTTGTCGAGTGAGCACTCAATTGCCTACTCAGTCCGAAGTTGCACCTGTTGGCAAGCATTGCATTTCGATGCTGGCATTATTGTTGCTTTTAATGCTAGTTCCAAGGTAGACGAAATTATGTACGATCTCGAAGTTATGACTGTCAACGGTGACGTGGAAGCCTAGAGATTAGTGCGACGACTGTTTGATGACAGGAAATATTTCTTCATACCTTCGTTCACTTTCAGACACATTTGCTTCGCTCCTTATATACATAGTCTGGAAAAAGCAAACCTAACGCGCGATGTTGAGGCCAATGAGATCAATATCATCGGCGTACGCCAGCCGCTGTACACTCTTATAGAGGATTATATATTCTCTATTCAGATCTACAGCTCGAATTAGTTTCTCCAGTAGTAGATTGCAGAAGTCGCACTTTCAAGTTCAACGTACTCACGTATTTCGGTCTCTCTCGATTTTTGTCTGCAAATTCGCCTCGCTTCCCTTATCAACTCCCATCCCACACGTGTTGTAGTCGATTGCAACGTTGCGAGGTAGCAGTCCGTTTATATTCACTGAGGCACTGCACTCCTCATCGAGGTCACCTGTCACAGCTTCGAAACCGCTTAAGTTTCTTAGAGTTTCACTGAAGACAGTGGAATATTGCCTTGTTCTCTTAGTAGATTTAACGCCCTACTTAGCAATAAACCTGCAATGTGTATCAGGACATAGTGTTTATATATGTTTCTTTCTATTTGGTGATATTTAATCGACAAACATGCTAGAGATGTAGCGTGAATTCGATATAGGCCCTGTGCCGTTTATAACAATTCAAAAGGAGTTACATAAAATCTCTATTCGGAATGCTAACAGGTCACTGTATACTTGGTAGCAAGCCAGCAGACTAAGAACACCATACAATGACTATTGTAGAAGCTACTTGGAAGTAGAAGGAGGGGAGACTATATACACTTTTCTAATAATAAACTTAGCATACCTATAATAAAGTGAGGAAGTTTTAGACCCGGTGAGTCGCCAGCCATCTTACCTACCTAATTACCTTAGTTAATTCATTATGCTAGTAAGTACGGAAATTACGCTAAATACGGATTAGTATTTACTATATTTAGTATTGTCTAGCTTTGAATTTTGCGTAATAATTACATGAAAATTTAATTATACCCTTTAATAGTTAAGCTATGCCAATAATGCTGCGGTCCTTAATCCGCTAATTGAATTGCAGAATCGCGTATCGGAACGGGTTCCGCTTTTCTTCGCTTCCACTGCATTATCAAATATTCTGGCTTACGAGTATTTATGAAACACCTAAATTTACTGTATAACAATACCCCACCTTTCACATTGCAACGAGTTAATACCCTTCGCCACAAGCCCTGCACCGTTGCAGGTGTCCATTATTTTGCTTTCAGTTCGGAATAATCTTGCCATGCATCACTTGGCTGTTTAATTAACACTTTCCTCATTAAATACGGATGATGCCTTTGAATATTAAGCAAAGAGTTTGTTGTACGCTCACGCACACACCCATCCAAATACATATATATGTATGTATAAATATTCATATGTATTTGCACCTACAAACTTCTCGAGTAATTTAAAGTAGATGTTTTAACGGGAATTACGGTTGCACAATAATCCGTTCAGCATCTGATGGTTGGCCGCAGCTCAGTGTATGTTGGTTGGCGCTGTTGTTGGTTGCACTTTACTAATATGAAATATTTTATAAATGTTAAGATATAATTAATTAAAGTTTTACAAAGCTGCTTATATATTAAGATGCAACAATTCATTTTGTATAATATAAAAGGCACTCCGGTGTATTTCGCTGCAGCAAACACAAAATTTAATAATAGTTATGAATAGTTCCAATATGTGCACTTGTGTGTATTGTGCATATTTGACTGTGCTTTATAGCGGTACAGAAATTTTATTATTTATAAATTAGTTAATGCTAAAAATTAAAAACAAAACACATTCAGCTAAAGATAAATCAGTTGAAAGATAGTGAGCTTTACAAAATTAGCTCGTAATGAAAGAGACTTGCATGCGATGAAAAAAGTATATTTTTTTAATTTAATTTCATTTACACTATAATTGAAATTAATATTTTATTTTATTTTTTTTTTTTATTTGAAACATGAAGTTTAGTCGGTGTATCACTTTAAAAACAGTAAACAATTGAAAAACGCCGGCGTGACACATAGATGGAATGAATAGAACTAAACCCATAGCATTTTTGGTTAGCCCTAACCTTCAAAAGGCGGGTGTTCAAATTTGACAGCTGTCGGGTCATCTGCTTGCGAATCATATCATTTTGAGTGAAGTAACTTTTGTTATTATTAAAAAATGGACAAAAATTACTGGCGTAGACACCACTTACATGGTTATAGCGCGCCAGTCGCTTGTTCTTTTTGCAATTTGGGGCCTATTCGAGATACTACGTAAGTCCTTTCTCGATCTGATCTCCCAAACGGAGTGAAGGTCTTCCTCTTCCTTTGCAGGATGAAGTCATGTGCAGAAGTTTACGTAAGTGAGGAAAGTTCTCTGAGCACCATTCATTTGGGAGTGGCTAGAAACGCTTCTTTCACATATGGCTCAAGCAGCTCACGACTTCGGGTCTAAGAGCAACTATTCTCCGGGTGAGAAGAGAAAAAAAGAGAAGCTTAAAAAAAGGCTTACTGTGAGAAATTTAATGGACCGAAATAACACCTGCGATTCTTTTCTCAAACGAAATGAAATCGAACCATTTATGAACGAAAAGTGGATCATGTACGACAATAATGTGCGAAAAAGATCATGGTCCAAGCGTGATGAAGCTCAACAAAAGGTCGCAAAGCTAAGATTGACGTCTTGAAAGGTTATGCCTTAGTGTTTTTTGGGATTGGAAAGGAATCATCCACTATGGGCTGCTCCAGCCTGGTCAGACTATTAATCCTACATTTTACTGTCAATAGCTGATGAGATTGAAGCAAGCAATCGAAATAAAGCGCCCGAACTGATAAAGAGAAAGGACATCGTCTTCCATCAGGACAACGCTAGACCACACACATCTTTGCGGACTCGACAAAAACTGGGAGAGCTTGGCTGGGAAGTTCTAATGCATCCACCCTAACCTTGCACTATCTTACTACCATTTGTTTCGGTCCTTATTGGAGCAAAATTGGCTTCAAGAGAAGCCTGTGAAAATTACTTGTCGCAGTTTTTCGCCGAGAAACCAGAAAAGTTGTACACTGATGGAATAATGTCTCCAGCGGAACAATGGCAAAAAGTGGTCGACCAAAAAGGTACATTATTTGGTACATTAAAGTTCATTATAAATATAAAAAAATAATAAGTTGAAGTTTGATTAGAAATACGAAAAGACTTTTTCGACTATTCAATATAATTCAAAACTGATTCAAATGTGTATGCTTTACCTTGAGGATATATGTCTATTGAAAATAATCCAGGAATAAATGGAAATAAATGTCGAATTTGGCTTTCCCCGGAAGCGAGAGGTGGTTGGAACCTGAAAGCCCCCCTTGTATTTACCACTGAATCAAACTCATATTTATATATAATATTATATAAAAATTACGTGTCACGTGCTTTGTCCGCGATGGACTCTTAAACTACTGAACCGATTTTAGCAAAATTTAGCACACTGTGTCCAGCTCGAACCAACTTAGAAGATGGGATAGTAAAAACAATTCCTAATTAAAAAACACAGTGAAGGATCCATTAAAGGATCTATTAAGCGATGCACATTGTCGATGTTTTTTAAACACAATCTATTAAACGGACAACTCTATTAACAAGACAGAAAGGCTGGTAACCAGATATTGCGACATCAGCCTTAAATTCATTATTTTTTCAATGAAATTTATTTGTATGAACATGTTCAAAATTAAACTTCAACTACAAATATATATATATTTCTACAACATACATATTTACCATTTAAATAAATCCAGTAAAGGCCTTTGTTTAAACTTCAAGAAATTCCGCACTTTATTTTCAAATACTTCAATTTCAGGTATGTAATAACATAAGTTTAATTTCTTAACTAAAAATCTCTTCATTTGAGTGGCTTTATTGGCAATTGCGCCTTTTCTGCGAAATTTCTTTAGCATTGTACAAACTAAACTCTCAAAACATTCTTAACTTCACAAATCAAAGTAAATGTTTCAAAGCTTTGCAAGCCTTCAATGCAAAATGGCATTTCTTTACAATCTCCAGTCGATAAAAGTAATCGTAAGGAATTCAAATAGCTGTGTTATTAGTTATTTTTACACATACATGCACACACAAGTGCACGAATAAGCGAGTGCTTTGATTTTGCAAATTAATCTTCGAACCTCGACTATGTACTATGGCACAAGGCACTTAAATTCAAATACAAGGGCTTCGAATGATTTTTACCATTTGAACGGATTCATGAACCCAAACACATCGCTCAACCTATGATTTAAATACACAATTTGTTTGACTACTAACACTCGATTTCTGACAACTAATGCCTGTTAATACCTTGGCACAACTAAATTGGCATGGCTGCAGCACTGGCAGCGGGAAGGCGGCGAAGCTTGCTGTAGAAAGCGGCTATTTGAAGGAGTTTAAGAGAGAAACGTATAAATACTTGTTAGCCTTATCCTTGGCTTTATCTTTACGAGTGTAGACAAGTACCATCATCAGCAGTATGTGGGAGAGAGCACTTCGCTTGCATTGGCGTGCAGATTGGCTTTCCGCAGTGGTAAATGGGGTTGCCGTTCCACTGCAAATTATTTAAATATAATACAATTTTTGATGGAATTTGGGATATGTTTAAATTGAGCAATTTCTCGTTTTTATACGCTCTATCCTCTATATTAAGTTTGCCATAAGTTTGTGACATCCAGAAGAAATGTCGGGATCCTAAAAAATATATATGTACTTACATATATAAATGATCAATAGGGCGAGCAGAATCGATTTGGCCACGTTAGTATGTCTCTCTGTCTGTGTATACGCGAACTAGTCCAACAAATTTTGAGATAATAATACTTACTTTCTAAAAGACAGCTTATCTGTTGTAATCGCCGATATTGGAGTAATAACCGATCAGACCGACACTTAATCACACGATATCGGCTGTTGGGTAGTTTATCCCACTAATCTTGTAAATTTATCAAGATTTCGCCATACAAAAATGATAGTTCAAAATCACTTCATCGAAGTGATTTGAAACAGATCCACGCTAAATCTCTCGGTGCAACTCTGATTGTGCGCCATCTACTTGTCAGCATTGAAAATCTATTTCAAGTCAACTGATGACAGCTGATTTAGACACTAAAAAGAGAAGAACATGTAAACAAACAAATTTAATGGCAAAAACAGATGTTTTTGCACCTTTCCAACAGCAGTGAGAACGGGCTGATTAGTGAAGGGCTTAAGTGTAATCTAATCCCTTCAAATTTTCGGTCTGAACATGGTATAATATAGCATATAGCTGTCATACAAACTGAATCAAAAACAATCAAATCCTTCTATGGAAAACTTTTATATCTGAAAAGATTTCCTAAAAAATTTTATCACGAATTATTTTTAAAAGCAATAATACAAACTCAGAGAGAATTGTGAATGCTATGTATATTGCCAAACAAAATCAAGTTTTTGTATGAAGCTTAATGTATTTTATTGCTTTTGAGTTTTTCTAATAAATCCTCACGAAATTCCCTTCACTCCTTATATTTATTTAAAACAGGTGGCCACACCTTTCATGTCATCGTCTCAACTGCTGGAGTGCTTGTGCTCGCGCATGCATACATAAATCAAAATTGATTCTAAGACGGTTTGATAGCAAATTTAAATGTGCTTACTGCATTCATGTAATCATTTGTACATCTGTGGAGGCGTTGGAATAAAAGCAAAACTCTCTTCTTGGCTCATGAAGGCAGTGTTGCTCGTAAATGTTAGTTGGCAGTCAAATGGAACTATTCAGTTATATTATTCGTATTGAAATGCCATAATGATTTAAATTTGAATATGGGGATATTAGTGAAGATCTCCGTGTCTCTACAAAAATGGAAATGGATAAATTACTTGTTTTAATTTTATGACAATATTCCTTCTAGTATCTTGTACATGAAATTTACATTTTTATTTTTTTTTTAAATCGGTAGGGTATATAGCTCTAAAAAATAAATCTATCTTATATGTTGATGACTGCGCCAGTCGTTTCTTCTTTCCGCAATTTGGCACCAATCCTAAATACCAAGTGCAGCCAGGTCCTTCTCCTTCTGGTCACTTCAACGGAGTGGAGGTCTTTGTTCGTCGAGTGAAGAGTTTACTTCAAAATTGCCCACTCAGTCCGAAGAAGCACCTGTTGGTAAGAGTTATTCTGCCTTGGATTTCGAGGCTGACATTATTCTTAGTTTTAATGCTGGTTCCAAGATAAAATAAAGTATCTATGAACTCGATGTTATGACTGTCAACAGTGACGTGAGGCTTCTAGGTGGTGGGGTTAGGTTGGCAAGTACGTTGGGACAATAGTCCTAACGGCCGACTGACCTACGAGTACATTCGGGACGCTGGGTTCGTTGAGTACAACCCAGACTTCACAATTTGTCTGAGTCTTATGTTTTCTGCATACGGGGCATGGTCCTCTGAACATTTTTGCATCACCTATCTGATAGAATTAATTGGTAGAATTGGTATACCGAACAGTTAGGGTCGTTTGCGCCTGAGTCTTTTAAGCGGCGACGGCGGACAGCTGGGAATTAGGGTTAGATTTGTATGAGTGGTATGTGTATGTGTATGTGATGTATGCTTGGAAGCTTAACTGATAGTAGCTTCGGCTACGAGGTCTGACCGGAGACTTAAGTTCTGGTACCACGGTGAGCAGGAGCCCTTGGAGTATACTCCAACCTTCTCATGCGGACTGGCCCTTGGGGGGAGTATCGTGGTGGTTGTGGTTAAAACCCAAATGCGGGAAAAACTAATTTGGTAAGTTGAATGAAAAGTTTTATTGCAACCGGGTGGCGGACCCAAATCACAGCAATTGGTACTGAAATTGCCTAGCATTCTCAATGCGCTGATCAACGTATTGATTTGATCCGCTGTGCCTTTAAGCGCCGTGGGGAAGGGCCCACGTTAAACACACCGGACGTTGTCAACAGTAACGTGGGAGCCAAGTTCCGAGTGGGATCAATGTTCTTTTTAATGACAGGAGGTATTTCGAATCCACCGGCCCCCGCTGCTTTGTTGTTTATTAGACGGGTAATTGCTTTCGATTGTAACGTTATGAGGTTGGTAAGGTTGGTCCGAGTCAATGTTAGAACCTCGGAGCGAACGCACGTCTAAAACACTAGAGAAATGTCTTCCGTCTATTATAAAATGATCGATCTGGTTGGAGGCTTCTCGGTCGGGACACAACCAGGTAGCTTGATGAAAATTCTATGCTGGAGTCTAGTTCTAGAACTTCGCTTTGATGCGGATTGTGACTAGACTTTCATCCTCTGGGGACGACAATTTCAGATCATTATCTTAAAAACTGAGGGGCTAGTTCATTTATATCGGAGGTATCTCGTCATGCTGCTTCATTATATATATACTTTCTACGGTCACGAACATTTCCTTTTTGGTCTTACTTCGTCGCAAAGTTAATACACTCCGGTCAACCAGTACGAATGGCCGGCAGTTAGCCACAGTTACTTTAAACGAGAACATTATGTTCAATTTATAACCCCAGCGTTGTTGACTATCATTATCACCCTATTAAATTTACTAGTTTTAAAGTTCTAGACTTTGCGACATTAAATTTAGACATATTCTTTTAAAGATTATTTAAGTATGTTTTTTCACATGTTTTAACTCTTTCTTTCATCAACGCAGCCGTCAGAGAAACTTGACTTTCGCAAATTAATGATGAAGTTTGGCGTTGCGAGAGTTGACTTGTTGGCGGAGTGAGCTGCAATATCCTTTAACCCGCAACAAAAGAAGACTAATTAAAAAGTGACTTCGTATGTCTTAGTATAAAGAAACGTACAAACATTTTATGTAAAAACATACTCGTGAGTTCTTAAATATGTAAGAAGTAGTCACAAATGGAAATTGAGCGCAGTGGCTCCAGAGAATTATTGCATATTAACTTTGACTGACTCACATGGAATCAGTGAAGTGGCGAATTACGCATGAGAATGACTTTTATATATTATTTATTAAAGCATTAGAACAATTTTCGCGTGGATTGGCTGGAATGGTAAGGTTTGGTTAAATGGCCGATCCTAATAATGAGATATTTCAGACTCAATCTTGCATTGGCGGAGAAAGTGCTTTTGCTAAGGACCTGCAGTCGCTCAGGAGCTGGTCGTCTAACAAATCCTCCTAAGGGCACGGGAGGTCCAGAGCTAGAGCGCAAGATGGCAACGGACTCGTTAATAATCTTAAGAAAAGAACTTTAGCGCGACCGTGTTTGGATTCCTTCATATACACAGCTTCTCTGAGCCTTAAACCAATCTGCGCAGCAAAGCTGCTACCGAGAATAGCCACGAATGCTATGCGTAGAATGGCTTTAAGTGTCATTGTTAATGTAATCCGCAGAGCACTGGAGATGACGATGAGAGCTGCTCTTTGATACGCATTCAAGCTACTCAACGAGTATAGCCTTTTCGAGCGTCCTTCACTAGACAAATACACCATAGAACATTACCGACATGACTACGGTTTCGTAGAGCCGAAACACTACCTTTGTTTAGAATTTCCGGCAATTCCCTATAACACCTATATATGACAGTCGCTGCCTTCTTTAATTTCTTCTCAATATTTGTTATCCATGAAACCTTTCTACTAAGGCAAACCACAGATACTTTACTATATAAATGGTTGGCCGCGAACCTCCGAATAAGGGGAGAGAGACCTCTGGGATTTTTTACTTCTTAGAAAATAAGACCATTTTTTCTTGGGTCAGCAGCTAAGGCGCTGTATTCGTTCAGTTGGATACCACACTGAGGTACTATGAAATTCTTCCTTTTTCATAAAAGCAACGTCGTGAGCCGATAGTCTTCGAGTTCTTTATGTAGGTCATTAACCATTAGGCCAGAGCAATGAGTACTATCCCATTCCGTTACGACCGTTCTGCCGCATAAAAGACTATATCTCATATAGTATATATGAGTGGGATGGTACTCATTGCTCTGATTAATAACGGGGTTTTCTATAAGAGCGCTACATTTGGATCTTCTTTAATTGATGCGCTAGCTGCAGCAATATTCTCTACACTACGGGCACCCCCACTTATTGGGGTGAAGTTGAGCTCTGAAAGTAGGGCAGATAAAAAAAAAAAAGACCTCCACTCCGTTGGAAAAACCGGGCGGAGAGAACCTGGCTACACTGGGAATCTAAAATTTACGCCAAACCGTGAAAAGGAAGAACGAGAGGCTCGCTGTTTCTAAATTATTCTGTAAATTCATACATATATTCTTATACAGATGGGTAATATAATCTAGCACGATTTCCTAATGGGAAGTACCAGAAACTGACTTTGGCTCATTAACTTAAATTTTTTATTTTTATTTTTTACATAAACTTACTCCACTTTTCTGCAGACAAGTTCAAGGAAATGCAAAGGAATTTCCAACCTGAGTCAACTTTCAACTTTTCTCTCACGTCATTCCGTCCTTCCGTCCTTCCACACCACCATCAGGTTGCAAATGCCTACCTATCTAAGGACTTATGCGCTAAATAACTTCGCAGTTTGCCTGAATTAAAAGCAATGTTGAATAAAGAATGAGAGGAATGAGCGCAAAAGAAAAACGCCAACTCCAAACTCTTCGCTGTGATATCGTTTTTTACCCAAAAGCATGACAAACTTTGCGAATGTAAGGGGAAGAAGTCGAGAACCATAAAAAATTCATAAATTTTAATAATATTCGTTTCAGCGTTGCATAAAATACAATGATCGAATAATGTTTAAATGGTTGAAAATTACGCCCCTAACGGTAAGGCAACATTTTTTTAGCGTACAAAAGCAAAAACACAGGGTTGCTTTGCATATAATGCCAATGCATAAAATATTATCCATTTGCCGGGTAAATTTTACAATCAGCGCACTTTCTCGTGGATCTGTCTCTACTTATATGATGTATGTTCACCAATATATTATATAATACTTGTGTGCGTATGTATGTATTTATACAGTGAGCGGATGGCGAGCACACCGGCTACGTGCATCAATGCCATTATGTATCGAATTACAAGAAGCGTCTACATGATAGTGTAAAAAAATTGCAATATATTTACGCAAATCACCCCTCTATTCATAACGAGCCATCAAAAATCGTCTCAATGGACTCGTCCACACACACACACACACAAACACTCGAAACAAAAGCAAAATTGTGCACACTTTTCATGCGTTACTTTTACTTTCTTTAAACAATATTAGAGCTCATAAATCAACATTTCAAATTTGCGTTGCTCGAAGGGACACGATGGGAGGAGATGCTGCGGGCAATCAAACCAACAACAGTAACCAAATAAGGTACGTATGAGAACGAAGAATCCGATTCGAGTTCAATGAATGTGTGTACGTATGTGTTGTTGTTTCTTTTCAATTTTAAAAAACGTTTACGGCAGAAAAGCTGGAGGGCTGGCGCTGTAGCGATGCTGCTCGAAATCGGTGTGGGGAATTTATTATTGTTTATTGAATACTTCGTTTTATGTATCGTATGGTATGTCTTGGACAAGGTAACCGCCTAACCGGTATAAGAATGATATGCTTCAGAATAAGAACCTATGAACTGTATAATGCAAACTTATCAAGACACCATGTATAGATATACACTGTGACCAAAAACTATTCATCAATATTTTTTTTATTGCCAACAAAATAATCCCCACCAGTTGTAATACACTTGTGCCAACGATTTTGACGGTCCTCGAAACACACTCATAAGCACTTTTTGGAATGGTCTTCAACTAATTCAGCGAATTTTATTTTATTTCCTTGATCGACTGAAAACGGGTTCCACGGAGCGGTAATTTCAGTTTCTGAAACAAATCCGTGGTTTTTGGGCTTTAAATTCGGTCGCAATCGTGGCCCGATGCGTTATCAGCTTGTAAAATGCATCGATTGTTATCCACAATTCCGGCCGTTTGCGACGGATGTTCTCACTCAAACGCCTCAATACGGCCAAATAGAACTCCTTATTGACCATCTGTCTTTCCGGAACAAATTTTTTGTTTGGCTCGTGTTTTAGACTCTATTCTGATGATTTTTAACTTATTTCCAGATTCATAAGCCCTTATCTCGTCGACAGTTATAATGCTCTAAAGAAATGTGGGATCGAAATTCGCGTTTACGGTACTCTTTTTGAAAATAAATTCAGTTTTATCGGGACGAGTCCACTAAAATCATTCGAATGAGCTGGCGGGAGATGTCGAGCTCTTTTGCCATCAGTCTAACACTTGTTTGACGATTTTCAAGCACCATATCCTTCTGGAGGCTTGAGCAGTCCGATTTTGACGACTTTAAGAATTAAGGTGACACACTTTAAAGGCACTTTTTGTATAAATTTGTAGTGTTATGTACCTAATTTGATTGAAATTGGTTGTGTTAGTCGTGAGATATGGAATTTCAACAAAAGGTAGGTGGTGCCACGCTTATTGTCCATTTTTTATACCGGCTCCTATAGAACCCTTTTCTACCATATTATATTTTCACTGTGTGAGAGGAGATGGCGAAAGTATTTGTTTTGAGTGAATTTTATTAATATAGTGACATATGATATTACGTTTATTTATAGAGTACACCATGTCGTATGAACAACACGCAATGTATACCGTAAAACACTTGCATGATCACCATGGTGTTTGCAAAAATAAAATCTACTTCGAAAAAAGACGCACACCCGTAATGTGTTACTACATATACATACAATTCATAGTTCACGTTAAATTCTTTTCGATGATGTGCATGTTGTTTTGTTCTCTTCTGAATAATACTATCAACACTTGATTTATTTGTTTCAAGAAAAAGTGCGTACACTGTACTATCTATCACTTCAATCCGAAATATTTACAAATAATCTCACGCTTCCCTTAACATATATTTGGAATTATTTTTCAAATCACTGTCTTGCGTTACGTTGATGACCGCAAGGATATTTAACTTTCCACGTCACGGCATTTTAGATTTTCACCCCAATGTTTATTTTTACGGATTACATTTGGTGAGTATTTTCAATATATTTGCACATTGTTTGCATGTACGAACAAACATATGTACATAGGTAGTATTTATGGATAAATTAATATTGTTGTCTGTACATGCTATACATCGATACATTTCAAATATTGTATTACACATTGTGTTGAGCTCTTGGCCATTGATTAATAAACGAGAGCCACTTGTTGGAATGTTTACCTCAAGCAAACAAAATTGCCGCAAAATACTGAATACACTTTCCGGGTTTAAATGCATTTAGAAAAAAGTCTAAGACCAAACGTTGGAAAGTTTCTAGCGGAAGTTTGCAAGAAGACATCAAACAAGGGTATGAAACCCCCACGTCTAAACTTAATTTTGGTAAGCTTAATGTGACTGAACTGCAAGAATTAAGGTCATGCGATTTCTGGGGTCCCGTTAAGTTGTTGGTCTATGCTTATACTCGTAAATCTGCTATGACTTATTAATTAGAATTGACTTGAGCGATTATATTGGATAAAGTTTCGAAAATTTGGACGGACAAGTAGTCCTGTCAGGCAGCAATTTCAGTTTGGAAAAGAAGAAAAAATCACACGAAGCTAAATCTGGTGAATACGGGGGTTGATCGATGGTATTAATTGCGTTTTTTGCCTTAAATTTGGTCACAAACTTGGCTTGATACGACGATTAATTACCTTCGTGTAAAATCCATCAATTGTTTGTGCACAATTCAGGGCGTTGGATGGATTTTCTCACTCAAACGCCTCAACTCGGCTAAATAATGCTCTCCATGCATGTGGGATCGGAATTCGCGCGATAAAGCATGTCCAAAGAGGCCTGTTTACGGTACTCTGTTTGAAACAAATTCAGCTTTAACGGGACGAGTAAAGCAAGAGCACGTTTCATGCCCAAAATAACCACCAGAATTATTCGAACGGACTCGCGAGAGATGTCGAGCTCTTTTGCCATCACTCTTACACTCGCCTCACTATTTTCAATCATTATATACTGCACTCCTTTAATATTTTAATCAGTTGAAGAGAACGAAGGTCGTCCAGAACGAGTTATGTCTTCAACGATCTCTCTTTAAAGTTTTCGTTGGGAAAGACGAGATAAGCAGTCTTTTAAAGTTTTGAAATATAGTTCTTACTATACCTGACAATTTTTCGATTTGATAGCCTTTTTGAGTGAAAAATGTAAATTTTTGGAAAAAATGGGCGCGTTTAAGCAATGATTAGCAGTGTAGTTTAGCATTTTTTATATATGTTTAAACGTGAAACATGGGTAGATAGAGTGGAAATATTATGTTTTCCCTAATCCATCGTGTGCTCTTGACAAAATTCATCAATCCAAAAGGATTTATATGTGCAAGATTCAAGTCGCCGTCAATAAACCTTTGACCAATACAGCGCATAGAAGCTGGTCTATATTCTCCTCTTCTTTTACCTAGGTCGCTGTATGGTATTCGCTATCTGATGGTATGTCCACCAATTAGAAAGTGACCTCTTAGAACTCCTACTAGAGTTCTTATGTCCTTTCTTTCTTAATTTTATGGCCCAAACATTTTTGTCTATCAAATATCTAAAAGTATTCAGAGATACACATGTATATTCACTACGTTCTGGAACACATTGCAGGTCGTGATCTAGAATGTCAATTCCACTAAGAGATCGAGACATTTCTTCACTATATTTGATGAAATCCTAAGATACTTGAATGGTTTCAAAGCCACTTTTCAGTATATGTGACCTGGTCTACGAAAAGGGACTTAACGTGCGAAAATTTGTTTTCTGGGAAACAGCTGTTAAAAAAAAGCATCTCATCTTCCATCCGAATCAACTAAAAAGTGAAAATTGATTTTTTGACACCTAAGCCCTCTTTCCGTAGACCAGGTCACATATACATATAAATACAATTATTGTTGTCAGCACACTCACAAACTTCGCTCCGAAGACACTGCTTCGAAGACAACGCAGTGGTCTGGTAATCGGAAGGTGATTCTGGTATCTAATTTTGCCAAAAAGATACTACCATCCCCTTGATTATCTGGTTTACTTAAACGTGTGTCTCTGTCCACTTCATCCCTATCGCACTTTTTTCTAGCAGCGATGCAAAACATACACAAACAGTGTAAAATTTGTAGTTGTTTGGCTATGAAATTGAAAGGGAAAACAAATATTTAAATTGAAGAGTTTTCTACTTTATGATTTTCAATTATTAAAATTATTATGTGGATATACTTACATACATACAATGGTCGTGCGTACACTAAACAAGACAACAAGTTCTCAATAAAATTTTCATATTTTTCCAAAACACATTTGATTTCATTTATTTAAATTTGAGTTCGTAGTAATCAACTAAATAAATAGTACAGAAATCTTAGAAAAAAAGTAAAAAGAAAAAATTTATTGTTGGCTGGAACCAATTGGAAAAGGAAAAACACAACAACAAAAGTGAAAGGAAAAATAGTTTACCGGCGATCTGTGCTCGGAAAGAGGAAGGTTGGAGTCATGGTTCAATTTTTAATTCTTAAAACCGGTTTAACTCGATTTTCGGTGAAAATTTGTATCCTATAGAAAAAAGTTCAATAGGTATAATAATGGAAAGATGTATACATTTTTTATTAACACCTCTTTTACATAACCTCAAAATTTATATGGAAAGTTCTAGTACCCCAGTTTTTGTGATTTTTATTTTTATCTTGTACAAAAATTTATTTCTCCGCTTTTACGACTCAAGCACACATATTTTAATTTTTCTTTTTATTTAAAATATTTATTTAAAAAAAATCTTTTAAAAATATCTGATTTTTAAAGCAAATAACCTTTATGTTTGTTGAAATATAGCATTTTCTGTTGTTATAAAAATATATACATATGCATTACAATGGCAAATTTCCTCAGAACTAAACGATTCAAAGCTGCCTTTTAGTGTCGAATAAACACAATTAATTCTGAATTATTATTCGCCTTTCATTTGTGAAATTTTAGTTGAATTGAATTTGTGCTTCAAAGCATTCCACATAACTGGGTGAATTTCATTTCATTAACCAATGTCCTACTTGTATACATACATACATATGTATATAAATGAAACACCTGCCTTTGCATTGTTTCTCATTTAGAGCATAGCAGCACTTCATTCGATTAAATGTGTACCTGTGCAGCTCCTTTGATGTCATAAATATCAGCATTGAATACCTTTATATGAGAATGTTGACATCGCATGACATCATCCTTTGCAGCAAATTGGAAATTATGTCGATTTTCTTATGTTATTCACCATCTAATTTACTTACATTAGTCATAATAATCACTTTACTTGCCTATGCTTTTATTGAGAAATTAATTTTAGAAGTGCAAATGTGGACAAAGTGCCACCAGAACACATATATACATATATATAAATACTTACGTGGTATATAAATACTAGTCTATTGTGCCAAAAAGTCTACGTCTCTGTCCAACCATTCAAAAGGCGAATTACTTTGTGGCGTTAATAAGAAATATATAATTTTAATAAATAAGCATTGTCTGTTTATGGGGTTAGGTGTGGTTTATTTGATTTTATAAAAGTAAAAACATCATTAAATTATATTTTGTCTTGACAAAGATTTTAAAAGCTTAATATTATATAAAAGTTATGGCGTTTTGAGTTGGCCCAGTTCAGTGAGTCATCCTTGGAAATACATCAAAACTCATCTATACAAAAAGATGTTTCCAGGGAAAAAACAGATAATTGTCCATTAAAAGTTGAAATTGACAAAAAATCCTTCGATAAAATTTTCATGTTAAAAAATCCGTATTGAAATCTACTGGTTTTGAGAAAAATATTTTTGAAGTTTCACACGGAATATTCCAGAACTCTTGCTAATTATCGATTAACTCGAAGACTATTTGTCGTATTTACTTCAAAATATCAAAGAATATTATTAAGATACTTTACTTTAAGAAAATATAAATATCAACATTTTTCAGTTATGACTACGTTAGGTTAGATTGCTGATAAAAGACCGCACGGGCAACTATATAGTATGTAGTGCTTTCTGAGGCCCTAGAAAAGAAGAACTTCTTGTGTTCAAACTTAAAAATTAGCAAAACGCTTTGTAGCGAATACAAATTTGCACAAGCGTTTAATTTTCATTCCCGCCAGCTCGCTGGGATGTCTAAAGATATGCGCTCCCAAGTGTTTAAGTCTTGACCTCCGGAACGCGGGACAGTCAAGAAGGAAGTGTTGAGTTGTTTCCACCTCATCTTCCGCAGCTGACTTCTGTTAGGATTCCCAGCCTTACTGCGTGGATGCTAATAGGGCAGTGGCCCGTTAAAAGTGCCAAAGCTAGGTGGAGGCTAGCTTTACTGAGTGCAGAGAGATCACTTGTGATCGATTTTGTGCCAAGCTTAAGCGAAGCCCAGTTATCAAATAAAAGAGCACAAGATTATACGGGAGCACCGACCCGCTCCTGTTCTACTGATAGCGATTATAGGCTGCCTGTTTTTGGTAGCTCATCAGGTTTACTGTTTAGCTGCGATTCCGCTCTGGCTTGGCACCCATACCAGTCTTATAACCACTCGTTGCTATTGATACCCAGGTTAGCCACTCTTTGGCCAGCACTGAACGCACTGTTAATGAGTTCAAGGCTAGTATCGCCGCTCTGCTATTTAAGTGGATGGTCACTTCTCTGAAGGAGTATGCACTCGGAAGCAGTGAATCTACTGCTTCCTTTATGGCTGCAACCACGACTTGGAAGAAACTGCAATAGTTAGGGAGTCTGAAACTGGAGTTGATAGAGAACTGCTGACAGTAAACTCCTCCATCAACCTACCCCTCAAGCTATATCACGGAAGGTCTCAACAGCGAAATACTTAACCCTAATAACTTCAACAAGCTATGGCACGATAGTGTGCGGGACAGTATCCAATCGGAGTCAGGCCAACCTTCGGGATGAACGTGACTCTACGCCTAACCCTTTATGTATTTTTTATTAGAGTAAAATGTTGTATATGTTGAGGAATAATAATTGGGACTTAGCAACGGCCGGAACTGAAACTTCCATGAATTCTTATGAGCCTTGTTCGGATAGCGTTAAATACTTTCAGCGAATTTTGGTTCATTCTTGGAGCTTCATTCGCTAGATTGTTGAACACTTTCAATCTGATATTGCCACACATCTCGCTACGCCAGAAAATGATTGTTGCTTTCGAAATATTGTCATACCATAGGTAGCTGCGCACAAGAAAGGCGGTGTGAGCCGGGTGCAACTTCCAATCGGCTTCGTTTGAGTCTCTTGTGGACTTCCACGTAAAACTTGGCGTTGACGGTTTGTCCAGGATGAACAAATTCATGGTGGACGATGCCTTTGATGTCAAGAAAGACAACGGCATCGTTTTGTCTTTGGATTTGCTCATTCTTCCCTTTTTTAGCGGTCTTCATCAGCGACCCCTTCCCGGCCCTCCATAAACCCCGGGAACAACTGACCAGCCGCTCGTTCGTTTGCTAGGAACGCCCTCTACCGAATCTAGTTGGTGCGCGTACGCTTCGAAGATAAAAATCGATTCTAATAATATCCGGACCAACCCTGTACAACCCCAATTGTTGCAACAAGTGGTAGAAAATTGGGCTTCTCGACTGGAATTTATTTAAAAAAAAAGGCAACTAATCATGTTCTGCATTATATTCCTTTCTACAGCATCGAACCTTTTCTGCTTTGTTTGCTTAAATATTTTTTCCCCCCAAGTCCCTAACTTATGCGGAGAAAACAAATATTAACATTATTAAAAAATCGTGTTATAAGCCAAGAAGTACTGCCCTTACAAGTCAAGCAAGCATTGACCTGGGCGTTGGAGCAAATGGTGGTTGCTTACACCTAATAGCACCAGCAAATCACAGGCTTTCCCCAACACAGGAATTTCACTGCCAACCGATGTATCAGCTGCGTTCTGGTAATCACAAAAACAATTTCAGCCTACATGCCGACAAACAAAATTTATTCACAATTTGCGTGCGTCGGCAAAACTTTATGACATTGGACGTGGTTTTGTGGGTGGGAGTGGGCAAAAGCCATAAGAAGGAATGAGGGTGTGCTGCGCGGCAGTTTACTAATGGCATTTAGACGGCAACAAGACATTGTGAGCGCCTTTGCGTTGCTTATCAGTGACGTGGCTGCCGCACAAGTGAAACGCATATAATTTCAGCGAACGCTGGAAATGCAAGCAAAGTGCTCATACATATTTGCGGCTTGCTGCCAGTGCAACTAGGCAAAGCCGGGCGTTGTTAACCGACAGCTCCAACCAACAACCGCCGGCTTTCATACCTTGACATGTGGCCTGCTTTTACGGGCAAATTCCGCCGACCCGTGAAGCAACTCCAAGCAAGGTAAAGCCACCTATAATCAACCCCATCAAGTGGGGGCATAAATCGTGGCACACCGTGTGACAGTCGGGAAACGAACTCGCGCCAAAGACATTAACTTCATAAAGAAAAAGAAAAGCCCGGACACGGATGACTGTTATAAAAAGGCATACGACAAAATGGAGTAAATAACTCAGAACTTTGTGAAAAGTGCGCGTTTGCTGCCACTCCACGAAGGCACGAAGACACGAAGGTATTATCATTTTCTAATCTCCCCACAGTATGTACAGTCGGGCAGTCGAAAAATTACCGTGATTTCGCAAAAAAATTTTTTTTTTTACCGCAAATCAAAAACAAAGTTAATGGTGAAGTACGTGGAGTTTGACAAACATCCAGGGATTGTATATATTTGGTCTTCACTGCCGAGACAATAGGGTGAAAGGACTTGTTTTCTGGTATGCCTTGGCATTTGTTTTAGTTGCCGGGCTGATTGTGGCAATGCATTGCGGAGGGCGTGGGAAGGGGCACGCCCTCCCTTCATTTATATTGGAAATAAAATAAACAGCTGGGCGCGTGTGCAAATCAAATAAAAAGCCTGATAACAATTTGTTCCATGTTCGCATGTAATCGGCAAAGTGCACTTACATTTGCGACAAACGACAACAGCAACAAAACTAAACAAACAATAGTTGTAATATGAAATTGTTGTTATTGATACATTTAGTAATGGCTGAAAATTACAAGAAATCCATTCTGTAAAGACTTCTAAAGAACAATGTAAATTGCATTGTTTGCAATTTCGAAAGCTTTCTTATCAGCATTCGTGACTTTAAGTGACACTGTCGCAGACAATTTCCTAAGGGTGTGAAAAAAGCACAATTAAAAAACAAAAAGTTTTTTAAATTATTTTATTAAAAAATAAATAAAATCATAACAACATTAAATAAGGCTTCGACTTGACTTCACAGAAATTTACAGAAAAACAAGAAAAAACGTTAACTTCCGCTGCACCGAAGCTAATATACCCTTCACAGGTGCATTTCTTTTAGTAACTATGTGCTCAGTTTATATGGCAGTTATATGTTATAGTAAGCCGATCTCTACAATTTTTTCGGAGATTACATTGTTGTCTCAGAAAATAATCTGTACCAAATTTCGTGAATACGAGGTGTGTTCAAAAAGTATCGCAAATTTTTTTTTTTTTTTTTTTTTTTGTCAAAAATTATTTATTTATTCATGAATATCTATTTTGTCCCCTTCAAAGTAATACCCATGAGATATTATACATTTGTGCCAACGGTTTTTCCAATCTTCGAAGCACTTCAAAAAATAATTTTTTTTATCTTCTTCAGCTCCTCCTTCAATGCCGTCTTTATCTCTTCAAGAGAAGCGTAACGACGTCCTTTCAGGGGCCTCTTCAGTTTAGGGAACAAGAAAAAGTCACAGGGGGCCAGATCTGGGGAATACGGTGGCBRYGGCATCATTAGTGTGTTGTTTTTGGCCAAAAAGTCGCGCACAAGCAACGATGTGTGAACAGGGGCGTTATCGTGGTGCAAAAGCCAATTTTTGTCACATCTT
>NW_017537157.1:1453748-1474197 GCF_001853355.1 Bactrocera latifrons
TTTGATACACGTTCTTTGATCCATTTTTTTGAATAGGTAAAAATCGAAGACGATCTGAAACACGTGCAAGCAAAGCAGCTGTCAGCAATTAAATGAACATTCAAAATGGCCGAGCTTGTCAGCATACGAGTGAGGTGAGAGACATGAGAACCAACATAACGCGACAAAAAATTCGAAATTCAAATATACGTAACCCGCGAAAATTCAAAATTCGCGATACTTTTTGAACACACCTCGTATATCTTGTCAAATGCAAAAGTTTTCCATACAAGAACTTTCTTTCGATCTTTAAAGTTATATGGCAGCTATATGTTATAGTAGGCCGATCTCTACAATTTTTTCGGAGATTACATTGTTGTCTCAGAAAATAATCTGTACCAAATTTCGTGAATATATCTTATTAAATGCAAAAGTTTCCTATGCAAGAACTTGATTCCGATCGTTCAGTTTGTATGGCAGCTATATGCTATAGTGGTACGATATTGGCAGTTCCGACAAATGAGCAGCTCCTTAGAGAGAAAATGACGTTTGCAAAATTTCAAAACGATATCTTAAAAACTGAGGAACTAGTTCCTATATTTACAGACAGACGAACAGACAGACAGACGGACATCTCTAATTCGACTCATCCTAACATACTGATCATTTATATGTATACTTTATAGGGTCTCCGACGCTTCCTTCTGGGTGTTACAAACTTCGTGACAAACTTAATATACCCTGTTCAGGGTATGAAAAATTCTATAATTATTGGCAGTTTGCCTTGATTTAGTGAATCATTCAATCGCAAATATTAGTGCTATTAATAGATAATCAAGTACCCTGATTTTTTAAGTTCGCATCACCGTAATCCACAAAACACATCGAGTTAGAGAGATTTCGGGTTATGGAAGGACATTTGTATGAAATTTGACTTCTATTACCAATTAAAGAGTTCGAGTTATGGAGCACTTTGTGCCCCAACCCCAAGAACTCAAAGGCTTATTAATAAATTTACTACTCAAAAAAAACAAAAAAAAAAAAGAAATAAGAAAAGCAACGATACTCTATGTGACATTCTATCACTAACTCATTATTTCAGCGTGTTTCTTCAAACAGAATCGATCGATCTTACAAAGGCATCAAATATGATAACATGTTCGATCCATTTATTCAGACACGAAAAAATGTCAGCAAAACTGAGAGTTGACGAATTAAAAGCAAGAATCTGCGGTCGACAAACAAAACGCGAAAATTTCTGCGTGAGAACTTGCGAAGAACACTACGGGTTCTCAGTGTACATTCCTCTGTTGGATACAATCGGCGCAGATTTGAAGGCGCACTTTTCTATRGAACTAATTGTAGGGATTTCAACTGAGTATGCTGATTCCAGAAAAAGTATGTACTTTGAAAACCAAATAAAATCTTATTGATTGTTGATAGATCGAAGGTCCCTTTGCTTACCCCATAATTCATAGTTTTCTTCGAATATTTTGCACACTTCCTGTGACGAACTCTGTACGCTCTCATTCGACACGTCGCCGCATAAAAACGTGGCTAAGAACGAACATTTAACGAGTTCATAAGTAGATTGAAAATAGAAGAATGCACTACGACCTGTGGTCCATTGTGCCCTTTCCACAACACGTGCTTTAACCCAGTCAAAACCAACAGACTTACTAAAGCTTTGTTGCGCTGTGCGGATTTAATTGACCGACAGCCTGATTCTTTCTTCTTTCGATTGTCTATCTGCCCTTTGGGCACAAAAGCTAGACAAGTCCATGCCCGTGCAGAATACACTCTGACCTGTATAAAATGCAATAAGCTGCCTTAGTTTGTTTCTGGCAGGAGCAATTCGTTTCTTGAACCGTTTTGCATCGAACTCCTCCAGAAATAGGCTCGCCTGTCGAAGCGCAGGCAGTTGTTTTCAGTGACGTTTTCTACTAGTTTTTCCTCTTTTCATAACTATTATTGTAAAGTATGGGGGCCCATAGCGAAGAACGGTTCAGGTCCTAAGGGTACTAGAATTCCGCATCGTCTTTCGCCAAGAGATCGGCTAGCACATTTCCATTAAGGCTTCTTCCCCACGGATCCATGCTGGTGGAGTAATATTTTCTGTGGCAACCTTGTTTATCATTCTCATGCACTGCAGTGCCTTTGTTTTTTGTTTTCAAAGTAGAAGATTAATAACCGTATCTAATAGTTTTTTCTAGAAGAATCTCTGCCAACGTATAGACCTCAGCTTCAAAAACGCCTGTCCACGTATACTGACAGTTTGGTAGGTGGTTCCACCAGTCATAATTTCTTCTGTCGTTTTCGTGCCATGCTAACAGAAGGTTTCCAGACTGGTGCATACTCATGTAGAACGGCCGAGCTATTTCAATACGACGCCGATGTACTGATAAGGAGCATACATCAGCTTCTTTGTAAAATATGGTTGGACGAAAACATGCCCAATGATTGGTATTTAAGTGTGCTCTGCCCAATCCACAAAAAAGAAAACCCCGCAATCTGCGCCAACCACCGTGGGATAAGACTCCTCAACATCGCGTATAAGGTTCTATCGAGCGTATTGTGTGAAAGATTAAAGCCCACCGTCAACAAACTGATTGGACCTCAGTGTGGCCTTAGATCAGATATTTCCCATGCGCCAAATTTTGGAAAGACCCGTGAAAGTAGAATCAACACGCACGACCACTTCGTCGATTTCAAAGCTGCTTTCGACATCACGAAAAGGAGGAGTTCTGCGAAAGATTTACGGCTCTTTGCGCATTAGCCACGACGAATATCGCATTCGATGGAACGATGAGCTGTATAAGAATATGACGACATTGATATAGTTCAGCGAATTAAAATACAGCGGCTACGCTAGCTAGGTCATGTTGTCCGAATGGACGAAAACACTCCAGCTCTGAAAGTATTCGACGCAGTACCCGCCAGGGGAAGCAGAGGAAGAGGAAGAGCTCCACTCCGTTGGAAGGACCAAGTGGAGAAGGACCTGGCTTCGCTTGGAATATCYAATTGGCGTCACGTAGCGAAAAGAAGAAACGACTGGCGCACTGTTGTTAACTCGGCTATAATCGCGTAAGCGGTGACAACGCCAAATATTAGGGAACTCATTGCTTATGCTATTAAAGCTCGCCGGCCAGAAAGCATGTAGCGTCTTTTGGCCATCATTCTTAATAGACCATTACACATTTTGTTTTGTTTACCCGAAGTATACGCCAGGTGTTCCTTAAATTTTAATTTGGAATCCAATATTACTCCCGGATACTCTGAACCACACTAACGTACGAATATAATGTGATAATAACTGAAATTGTTGTATAGAAAATCCGTTGAAAACTCAAATCGTGTAAATCCCTAATACTCATCTTAGCATCGTTAAACACTGATCCACTTAACAAACAACATTATGTGCATAATGACATTTTCAATTTCCATGCTTGTTTATGTTGTTGTTTGTCATGAGTATTATTATTTTTATTGCTCAAATGAAATTTTCGTAATCAACTTTTGATATGTTTGGGCAAAAGGGACTGGTGGAACAGAGCTGCCAGCGAGTTGCCTTGTTGCTCCGCCAGGCCACCAACGACTAACTCGTGAGTTGCCGAAGCTTCACTTTTTATTAATGCTATATATGTATGTATGTTCATATGTATATACACCAACTGACCCGGTTGAGGATTCCATTATTTAGTTCACCACCTACACAAGCACCCATTTAATATATACATACATACATACATACATACATATACAACAATGTCTGATAATGCTATGCGCTTGGTCAATATTGGAGCCTGGAAATCGTTTTGCAAACATCAACTTTTTTGACAATAGCTTGCAGGCTGTAATCGTTATTTTTGTAGTTTTTTTTTTATCTCATTCTAAGCTCACAAACGTCCACTTTAAGGACACACCACAATGTCTGCTCATAAAAATATTTTCCATATGCTTAGAGCCATAAAAAATATCTAGTCATCTACATATGATTATATGTATGTATGTATGTATGTATGTGTTTTTGTTTTTGTTGTTGTGTTCCATGTATGTAAGCAAGGCAAAGTTAAACGAAAGCTGAATAAAAGGGGAGGGGAGTGAAATGCAAATGAAGTTAAGACTGGCGTTCGGACGATTGTCAGTAAAAATGGAAAGTCAAAGTGGAAAAGTTGCCTCATGTCTATGAACGGACCATGAGGATGATGCTTGCACCGAAGATAGAATGTCCCGCACAAATAAAATGTTTCCATAGAAGAACTTAATTTTGGGTTTTTCAATAGGGACGCTACAAAAGTGGACCGATAGGACAGGAAATGACGCCATATTTTTGTCCCGCTCTCTCGCTCTATTTCTCTTCAGTAAGGTTTGCCATCATCATCATGGAAAAATATGCGATCCAACATAGAGTCGAAATTATTAGAATTTACTACCGATTATGGTCGTCATAATCGTCCTGTCGGATCTAGCGTCTAGTGAAAAATTTTTAATCCACAGGCACAGTACAAAATTTCCCCGTGCCAGTGAGACAAAAAAGTACCCGTAGTGTCGAGAATTTTGCTAGCGCATCAATTGAGGAAGACCCAATCTCAATCCCTCACACATCGTTCTCAAGCGTTGGGCATCTCTGTGATGTCGTTGTGGCGAATTTCGCGAAAAATTTTGATCTACATCCTTAAAAGATCAAATTGACGCAAGAATTGAAGCCGCATGACCTCCAAAACCAACGTATATTCGGGAATTGAGCTGATCAACAATTTGAAAATGATCCGGATTTTCATCGAAAAGTCATCTTCAGCGATAAGGCTCATTTTTGGCTGAATGGCTTCGTCAATAAGCAAACTATGCATTATTGGTCAGGCAACAATCCACACGTACTCCATGAGTCGCCGAATATTTTTAGCCCGACTTGGTTGATATGGAATTAGACGAATTATTCAAAACAAACTTGGGGTGAGCGTGTTATCGCAGGAAATGGCCCAGTCAAATGGCCGGCTCGGTCGAGCGATTTGACGCCGTTGGACTATTTCTTGTGGATCTCTACCTCAAGTATATGGTCTATGCCAACAAGCCAACGACTTCTGGACTTCTGCAAGCGTGCCCGTGGTGGCCATGAATGCATTTTGACAGGATTAAAGAGTGTCATTGATATCCCAAGCCATTATGGGATGGAATTTTGGCCTAAGGAGTCAATATAGCTTCGTCAATTTTAATCTTAGCTGAGTTTTTTTTATTTTTTGGACCATATAAAGCCACTTGAGAGCAATTTGTATGCTGGAGCTTATATACTATTTGTACGGACTTTTCGATGTTGATGCCAATGTTCCATTTGGTTAGCCACGGTTTTCTGCCATCATTGTGGAAGCAGAGTTGATCAATGAAAGGGCTTTTATATAAAAAAAATATGTAGAGCACAGGAGCAAGCACACTGCCGTAGGACACGCCAGCATGAACAGATCTCAAATTCAGTTCAGCATCACGGTATCTAACGTCGAATGTAAACTCTTTAGGAGTAAACGTGTTTTCGAGATGTGTAGCAAACACTTCGTATTTTTCTGCATTGATCCTGCACCAATGGTCTTTGCTGTTTAAAATTGGTGGCCATCTAGATAGCGGCTGATTATTTTGTCTAGTCGCATTTTAAAGATTGTTGCCAATCCCACAATGGACGGTTCAATGTGACCGCAATCGACTTGGATTTGGTTCGACCAAGGACTGTTAGGTCGGATGTTGTTGTTGTACTGTTAGTTCGGATAGTTTGTGATGCTTCGTGGAAAGAACTGTTCGAAACTAGGCGACTTGAACACGCATCACTATGTTTGTCACTTTCTCTTGTCGATATAACTGTAGGTGAGATTGTTTGACATTTTGTACAAGAAACGCATCACATATTTTTTAAGGTTACAGCTGTCAGAAGAATGGATGTTTGAATAATAAGCATTTATTTAAGATGCTACATCTGATTTGTAACTGAATTTTTATTATTTTTGAAAATAAAAATCATATTAATATAAATGCTGCAATTGAATGAAGCGAAAAGTATACATAAACAGCTTTAATGAGATTTAAATACTATCCTGCTCTGTTTTCTGTTAAGGTTGCTCATAAAAAATCATTTGTTTTCGCCCTCCGCAACTCATCCCACACAGTACTATATCAGCATAAATTAAGTGTTCTCTACTGCTAACTAATGTCTTTACGTTATCTAGTGTAGCCATCACAGCTCGCTCATAAATGGTAGTGTCAAAGCATAGTTTTCCACAAGCGCAAAGCGGCGATTCAGCCAAAATGTCGATCAACATCCAAGGTATTGTGCCCGCTGAATAAGGTAATTTACTTTGGCAAACAGCACGTGCCGCTAAAAGCCACAGTGGCGAAGAATTGAGTTTATTCGTGCCTGTTTCAATTGTATTATGCTCCATTTTCATGCCAAATTTATTTCCCCAAAGATCCAGCACAACAATACGCATTTGGTTGAAATCGGATGGCAGTGAAGTAAGCAAATTAGAAGCTATATTTAAGTTGCGTAAGTTACGAAGACGTCGGAAGCCAAACGGTAATCGTTTAATTTTATTATCACTTAATTTAAGTCCAACCAGCTGCTCAAGGCGTATTATGTCAAGTGGAAAATGGTTTAATTCGTTGGCAGATAAATCTAATTCACGCAGAGATTTACGTATTTCTTTGCCGCGCAACCATTCCCAATTGTTAACTGTACCCAATTGGTTGTTGTTTATAGTAAAAGACACAAGTGGTAAACGACCCATCTCACGTGGCACCTTAAGAGATATATAAATATTATTTTATGAGGTGCCGAAATAAACAATAAATTAATAAACTGCTTACTTTAGAAATTTGATTATCACTTAAATCGAGCGTAGTCAAATTACGTAGGGAACAAATATCAAATGTTATTTTCAGTAACTGTATGTTCGAAATTTTTAATGATTTCAGTGTGCGTGGAAATCCTTTGACTGGATAATCACCACGACGCAAAACCGTCAATTTCTCTTGTGGTTTAGAGCGTTGTGGTATAGCAGACGCTGCTGCTATATTCAGTCTTAAGTTTATTGAATCTTTTCCCTCTAAACCGAGCTTTATAGTTTGTAGGAAACCCTTCAATGGTATGGGATCGCAGTTGATCATAAGATTTATCGCTGGTTCTTTGAATCCAATGGTAACTTTGCCATCCCGCAAAAATTTGGAGAATATTTTATCTATGTTATTTGTGACTTTGAATCGTTCTCCCGCTTGATTCTGTGGTGTAAAATGCATTATTTCTAGGAGTCTGGTATTGTTTCCATCTACATCTTTGGCGGAATTATTATATCCAACTGCCAGAGTGGATTTAACATAGCGAGGTGAACGATTACGTTGGGTTACTCGATCTTGCACAACTGTCTCACAAAGGATCTTCATTTTAAACAAAAGTTGTAATTACATCGGATACTTTTCTTCAATTTTCTTACTGTGGCATATTTTTAAATTTCGTTAAAATATTTATTTACATTTTGTGCATCAGATGTGACAAAGCAATTTACACTGGCTTTCAAACTTTATGTCATTGAAATTATATCAACCAGTGTTGTGAAGACGTTTGTCGCAACGTGTTGAATACCAAAGTTAATAATAAATAAGGTAATAGTGAATAAATATTTTCCGATGAATAATTGAAATAATCATATATACAAAATAATTTTTATCTGAAATATTGTTATATTATAATATAATATTCTTACTTACTTCCAACAATTAAATCAAATATATTGAACAATTTGACACAAATCTATTTTTCAAAATTTTTTTTAACTAGCCCATACATTAAATAATAGTTATGTAGTTATAATAATACTATTATAATTCATAAATGTTTTATATCTTAAACTCTTCACAACAATATTGTTTTAAGCAAAAATAAATTAGAAAATGCTAAAACACAATGTGCGTTTTTTTTTAGAAAATTCATTGAGCATTGAACACTTTTATTGAAAACGCATAGCAGTAATAAGTACGCATTTCTATACTTCACAACCAAAAATATTATTTTAACTTTTTAAATAAATATAAAAAAACGTGAAACTCAATAATAACATCTTTACTGAAAATTAAAGCAAATGTGTTAGAAAAGAAAGAAAAATATTGCAAAAAAACATATACCTATATACCAAGGAGATCAGGTGCAACTTCAAATAAATAGTGAACTTAAATGTAGCTGTTGGACTTGGCAAAAATATCCGGTGTTCCAACAAATGCGAAACTTCAGTATATACGATAGTGAACAGAAGCGGCGTACATCGCACATCCGCCTTACTTAGTACCATTTTTTCTTTAATAACTTACGTACAAAACGTAACAAGAAATCACAATTTGCAGAGGCAAAAGAGCAATGGTATAAATGCACCAATCGCTATGAACACTGGTAACATAACTGAAGAATCGTCCATGGAGTAGGGGTCCGGTTGCCGTGGACCACTAACCTTACGTTTTTTTGTCCATGTTTCTTCTTCATTATCTTCATCTTCTTCAAATATATCATCATCCACTGAAGACGCCGCATCTCTACTACGCTGCTGGTTTTCCGGTAATTGGTCCGATGAAATTTCACTGTTGCCGCCACCCTCCGCAGAGACGCGATCATTAAAAACTGCCATATCAGAATCAATCGGAAGAATATCATCTGATGTGGGCGGCAATCGGGGGATATTTGCCACATCACCTTTGAGTAAAGCAAAGGCATTGATTTTTGGATTATCATAGTGGCCTTTAATGAAATCTAAGCGCACTACACCATTCCGTATGTCAGATTGTTCATCTTTGTAGTATAGTCGATCATTAGAGATTATGAAATAAACATACTCTTCATGAGCGGTACCACGGCCCACTTGATGAAATATATCCAATTCCTTTACTACAGTATGTTTGTTATTCAGAACTACATCGAAGACCTGAAATAATGCAAAAGTTATTATTACTCATAAACCGCAAACAATATACGTTGATGATTAGAAAACATTTCATTTTATCCAGTCACATAATTCTGTACATATGCATAAGATATGATGGATTAAAAT
Organism: Bactrocera latifrons; assembly: GCF_001853355.1. Lineage (NCBI taxonomy): Eukaryota > Metazoa > Arthropoda > Insecta > Diptera > Tephritidae > Bactrocera > Bactrocera latifrons. The sequence continues at coordinate 1,462,799 of NW_017537157.1, forward strand.
AAACCGTTACGAATATCAGAAAACAAAACGCCCACTATACATCAATAATGAATGTATATGACACTTCGCATTTAACGCGAAAGTCAATTGAAGCTTACCTTTTTATTTGGCTCATTAAAGTAGACTTCACAAAACTTCATTATCAACGCATACTCGCCATCACCGTCTATTGGCAATGTGTAGCCGAATGTTGCTGTATGATAACGTTCAGTACGATAAAGCACTTCATCTTGTTCCGGCACACGACCTATCAAAAGCAGGTGATTACCATAATCGGAAGCTGTTCCAATACGTCCATGCAAAGGATCTGCACTATAATGTATGCCATGTTTGTCAGTATGTTCCTGACCCCCAGCGTTCACAGCATAAATGACCTTGAGGTTTCCTAGCACCACACTGGGACAAAAGCAGGTCAGCAGCAAACACACATGCCATAACAATACCGGGGTGATAAATGTGGAATTTGGTCGCATTTTACATTTAACACTTTATAAATAAATTGCTACGTACACACTTGTGCTGCAAATAAATTTAGATTTTGTTGTCAATCGTTAAATGCGCTCGCAATCATTAAAGATAGCGCTTAATTTTTAAAATGTTTCACTTGTATTTTTACACACTCTACAACAGTGTTTCCATTGAATTTTCTGTGATAAATGAGCACAAATTTATAAAATATTATAATGTTTTTTGTTGTTTCGTTCGTGCGTTTATATGAAAGAAAAAAATCAATGTCCCACGCAGGCAACAGCTGTTCAACTACAATATTAGGGATTGAACTAGGGATAAACTTTATCGAAATGGAAAAATCGATTAGTATTCATAAAACTGAACAATTGTTAAAAACTCCTTCAAGAATATTAGTTAAGCGTAGTTTAGTGCTTCAGGCTCTATTAAAATTTGCGATGATAGAAATGCATTGCAATTTTAAATAAAAATAATTAATTTGGTATAAAAATGCAATATAAATTTGTTAGAAACAGTTTAGAAGGCTATGCAAAGTGAAAGAGAATAGCACAACACTTTCAATGGATAATAATTTTTGACAGATTCAACACGTGCAGGGCAACAGTGAAAAGTGCCATTATTAAAACTTAAATTTATATTAATTAAAATATAAATGTTTGGAAAATTGTTGGACAACTATATTCCCACACTTTTTGGTGTTTAAGGCAGTGGTTTGCTGCCTCTAAACTGTTCAAAAAATCATTGCAGTATAACAAACATAGCAAAGGGGCAAAGCGTGTGTTAACTGATAACTCGGCTACAAAAGCTATAAAGTGTAATACAAAACTATCCCAATTTATAAAAATAATACATAATGGATTTTGACGAACTTGATAAACTCCAACTGCAACATTTGGCTGGTGCCAATCTTGTTGAACATACGCCACTTTTTGCCCCTGGAGAAGAGTGAGTTGTAAAGCCTTACTTAAAAGTGTTTCACCGCTAAAGTTTTCGAATTGTAGGTTCATATTTATACGTTCCAAGGATGTTGTGCGCATTTATTCTACGGCAACGGGCGAGCATGTACGCAAACTAGCAGACGCTAATTGTATTCTAGTGTCCATGGAATTGGAATTGCGTGACAGTGAAACGCTAGTTGCGTGCACAACGAAAGGAGAAGTGATTCGTTGGTTTTGGCGAAGCGGTCGACTTCAAGACAAATTAGATTTAAAATTGAATACAGATCAAAAAGTCTTAAGTTTTAACCTAATCAATTTATATGGAAATTCCAAAACGGCGTGTGCGTTTATTACAATCCGCACCGCTGTTGACGAGATAGTTCAATGGCGCGTTGTGGATACAAGTAGTGCGGAACGTTTATACGTACCCTGTAATTTAAAGTTGTTGTAGGTTTATCGAGACAGTTTTATTGTTATAATTTTTTGATTGATCACTCTTTAATTATAGGCCCGACGAACCCCTAATTGCAGTGGATACAAACAAATACAAAAATATTGCTATAGTACAAGGAGCTTATATATATTTCCTTAATTATAAATCGTGGACTTGGAGGCGGTAAATTGTGCTCTATTTATTTCTCAAAGCTTTTTACTAAAGCTTTTTTTATTATTTATAAATACATATAAGCAGAGGTCGCATTTTTATATTGTTTAGACCTACTTTTTGTTTTTTTTTAATTGCGGTATTCGTATTTAACTTTTATTCTCTGTTTACTTTTGTAGGTTTTTTAACGCCCACCATGTCCCAATTACGGTCGTTCGCGCACATCCCTTTGAAGAAGCGATAATCACAGGTGACCAAACTGGCAAAATATTTTTGTGGAGGGATTTTATGTGTCAGAGTACAGTAAAGACTGTGAGTATTTAATTACCTAAAATTATATATATTTGATGTTCAAAAACTTACAACTTAAACTTTATAATATTATTTTAACTGTTTAATTTTTTTTTGTAGACCCTCTATCATTGGCACCACACCGCCGTGTCTAGCATAGCGTTCACACCCAGCGGCGCAGGTTTTTACAGTAGTGGCCAAGAGTCCGTTCTTGTGTATTGGAATACTAAACGTCCAAATTTACGCAATTTTTTACCACGCATGGGGTCTGTTATTTGCCAACTCGCTGCTAATGATAGTAATTCCCAAATTGCTGTTTGCACAGCAGATAATGCCGTACATTTTGTTGGCACTGACAATAAAGTCAGAAGCACCCTACAGGACTTTACCTATATGGAAAATGATAAAACAGGGCAGCGTAAATTTCCTGTTGGTCTACGTTTAAATCCACGTACGAACACGCTTGTACTGAATGGAAAACATTGTCATTTGCAGTTCTACTCCGTATACACCAAGAACATGTTATATAACGTAAGCACTTCAACCTATATTGTTACAAATTTGACAATAATGAATTTATATTTTCCTGCAGATGGATATTGTAATGCAAAACGTGCTTTCTATGGAAACTAATAAAGTCCTCTACAACATTATTGTGACCAAGGCTGCTTTCAATATTGATTGGATGGCCACCGGTGAGGTTTTCAACGATCGCGAACATTTGCCAGAGTTGCGTTTAAAATTTTGGAAATATGATGAGGCTGCGAAAAAGTGCGTGAAAAGTGATTGTGTTATCATACAGTAATTTACTAATTTATTTTCGTTTTAGTTATGTGCTAAATACAAATATCGAGCTGCCGCATGAAGGCGGATTCAAAGCTATCGAATTCTCTAGTTCAAATCAAATGGATAATTTGTTGTGTGCCACCGTCGGTGAGGATAACATAATCAAAATTTGGTCGTTGGAGGAATCGGACAATATTTATAACAAAGGAAAAGTTTGGTATTGTGTAGCGCAAACATGCTATCGCAACTTACCGATTGAATCCATTTCATTTTCGCAAGATGGTTCCGTACTAGCGGCTGGTTATGGCAACACGCTTTGTATATATAAAGCTGAAAATTTGAAACTGAAAGCAGCACTTACACCACCGCCCGGTTATGATGGCGTTGCGCCACACATACAAGTAAGTTTGCGGCGCAAAGACATCGAGTCACCACTTAAGGACGAATTCACGCCGGAAAAACAAAAACGCTGGTTGCAACTATTAAATGACTTCATCGAAAAATATGATGAAACACTTATTAAGGAACTCGAAAAGTTTGCCGAGAAATGTGAAAAAATTGAATTTAAACCCAAAGAAGTGTCGGCAGAAGAAATCGACGAAGAAACGCGAAGACAGCTCTACAATAAAATAATGGATATGCATGAGTTGAACTTCTTCCATAAAGTGTTGCTCTTTCAACGGCTCGGTATACGCGTGAATGTCCGTCCCGAAGGTCGCGCACGTTTACTCGCCTATTTGTACGACACAATATTACCAGAAGGCGAACAGAAGTGTTACCGCGATATGGAAAACGTGCTCAAGTGTATGAGCACAAGAGAACGTTACAGAGCTAAGAGTCGCATGCACGAATATCAAAACCGACTAAATAAGTATGATGTGCAGGTGCAAAGGAAACTGCTGCCACTGATGGAGGTGCTGAACTTTGGCGATAAAAGTAAAGACTCAACGCTTACGAACGGCATTAGCGCACAATATGACATTTCCGCGGCAACGAGGGAGAAAACAACAACAACAGCGAAGCAATCAGCAGCTACAGATCTGGTTGGAGAAATAGGTGATCTTGACCCAGTAAGGGCTCAAATCTCGAAGGTGCAATTTGCGGCGGGCGAATGGGCTCATTTGGTAAGCCAGTTGTAATAAATGCATTTTCCAAATGCATATGAAGCTAAAGATTTCTTCTGCTCTCAGGTCATAGTGTGCACAGAGCGGCGTGTTTTAATTTTCAATTTACTTACGCTACGTTTACATGCGGCGTGCAAATTGTCTGTCGAGCATTTGGCCTTCGATCCAATCAGCAACCTATGCGCTGCCTTTACCAAGTATAACGAATGTAAGTTGCAGCTATGAAACTTGATAATTTAAGCACAAATTATATAAAAATTTATTAAAACCTTTTTATAGTGTACGTTTTCCAACCAAATGTGCCGCTACCCATATATCAACGACGCAATTTGCCCCGTTTGTATGGCGCGATTTGGCTCCCACGTCGGCATCCCAAGAACCGTTCCATTAATGTTGACTGGCAGGCACAATCCACATTATACTTTTTAACAGAAGATCAGGTGAATACAGAAACCGAAATTGTTTCAATGGATCATATATATTTACACATATTTTTTATATATTGCAGGAAATTAAATATTTGGGTGTGCCAGACAGTGTGGACGATGACGCGCCGCCTCCAATTACCTTTAGCAATCCGGCCAATCAAGCGTTGCAATACAGTACCTTCGGCACTTTTGCTACACAACAACATTCTGATATGCAGACCAACTCCCGACAACCGATCGGACCACTGGTTATCGGTAATTCTAGCAAAATGGCTGTGAAATCGGTGAGTATTTTTATATATACTATATACATTTTTTTTATATATATGTTTTAGATGTTGAAAGTATGTATATGTACTTAATTGTGATGAAGAAAAATTGTTAATTTTAATACTGGTTTATGAGGTTAGGTGTGGTTATTTTTGCCAGTATATTATTTTATTTATAAAAGTAAAAGCATACCTCAGTCGAAGCTCCTTGCGTTGACTATCACAAATTCTTGATTACTCATCATCTAAATGCTTGAAATAAGCGTACGTGTATGGATAAATTCCGGTAACGTAGCATCGGCTGTTGTGGGAATTGAACACTAATTGTTGCTGTTGTTGTAGCGGCAGAATTGTGCCGAGTTGACAGTCCTTGTCCGGATAAAAATCCGTGTCCGTTCCGGTTACGTAGACCCGACTGTCGTGGAAACGGAACAACGTGGTAGTCTAAAGCTCTGGTCGGACCTTTATTATTATTTTTAAATAAACAAAATGGTGGCCTCATTCAACTTTTTCTAGATTTTCGGCAATAAAACAGCAATAAATTATTTATATAAACAAAACTCCGACTTTTAAGAGACCGACAATACTTCTTATGAATGTCAACAGTTTGCATTCCTTAAGCATATATTTCTATGGTTAAATCAGGCTATAATCACGCCCACTCCCCATATAACGATAATAACTACTAAAAGAGGCGATAAATCAATGACTAAACCAGTCAAAGACATTAAATTTTCCACCCGAGGGGATTCGGAACTATCTTTATGGGAGTGGTTGTCAAAATTGGACAGTGGGTGTGGCACCGTTCACTTTTAGGTGAAATCCTATATCCTAGGTTGAAATTAGGCTACAACCACACCGACTTCTTGCATAAAAAATTTTTAATTTTATACGCACCACTCAGTTAACATAATACTAATGTGAGCATTCTTAAAGAAAGAATTCCTAACAGGCCTTCCAATATAATACTACTAGGTGCTATTGAGGCGATGTGATCCCTATTTGTAAACATGGATCCAAGGGTCTTTATCCTGCGCCTACAGAATGCTCATCAGCCAGTTGTTTTTGTTGTAAGGGGTACCTAATCCCCGTTAGGATGACAAGTATTAGATATAAGTTATCATCGACGTCATCCAATAGTAGGCCCAGAAAACGTGGTGTTTCGACGGGGTCGGACCAAAGGGAGAAGGATGTCAGATGAGTGGAATAAGAAGAGCATGCAAAGAAGCGGCGAGTGCCATGTAGGGGCTAATTGGACGCTGGGCGTATATTTGATATGTCAGAATTTATTCTGGATAAGTAAGAGTTTAACTTGCTACAGTATGCGCTGCTGTGATAATTTCTACGAAAGTACCACCTTAGGAACTGGTTGAAGAGGAGTTAACTATGATCCTTAACTGGGAGCACCTGCATAGTGGGTGTTCGATTGATGATATCAAGATTCATCCTGTATATGTTCTGACAAGTTCTCTGCATCCAAGCGACCATATTAATGCGGCGTAGTTAAAGACCGGCCGACCGATTGCCTTGTATGTTGGCAACGACGTTTCTTTGTCCTTTCCCATGTGCTGCCGTCTAGCGCCTTGAGGATTTTGTTGTGGCTCTGTACTTTGGGGATAATCGCGGTCGTATATGGAGTGAAGGAGCACAGGCTGTCGAAAGTCACACCTAAAATTTTTGGGTTATTCAGCAAACTTGTCGAATATGCCGGTCAGTGTGTGTGTTGTCATCATAAAATTGCTTGAAAATAATATTTGAGTAATGCAACAAGTTTATGCAATCAGTTCAGACCTTCTTTTAGCCCAAATATACCCAAACCTTCCTTTTCTTACTGGTATAATTATGACATATTTAGTACTCAACACAGATGCGATAATCTGTTTTGATGTCTTTAACTCCTAGATGGAGAGACCGTTGCATATTGACAAAACATCTACAGCCTGCCGCCACAAGTTTTTTGTAGTGGTTAACAGCAACTCTATCCAATGCGCCGGGTTCGCAAAAGGTACTATGACTACCGAGATACTCAAGACAGAAAACAAATCCAAGAGTATTTCACCACTTTATTGAAATATAAAATATACAAAATTTTCTTAAGCATAAAAAAGTACAAACAACAAATCTATATACATATCTATGTATGTGTATGTTGATGGAGAATATTATATGAAGTACATTTGGCTTAAGCTACTTATTTACTTATGGTTTATCATATATGTATGCATGCGTTCTCTTAAAGTTATTGGATTCTTTTTTTTTTTTTTTTTTATTGTAATATTTGTTATGTATTTTGAATTACTATGCATAAAGCGATGCCTATAAGGAAGTATATTTTTTATTCAATGACGCTGCAACTCAAGGGAATATACACACACATGTATACAAAGAATTATGGCTCTAAAAAAATCTCATTGAGTTGCAGGAAATCTCCGAACTGTTTTGCTTCCGATTGAGTTCAATTGCGGCTCATGAAATCAGTTCCTTATGTGCATGCTATTATCTCGAGTAAGTCTAAGTTTATGTATGTACATACCGTTATATACCAATGTACTTATGTAAGCATGAATGAATGAATATTAAAATGAGTCTTAAGCAACAACAAATAAACAGCAAATGTTTGCCGGCATTTCCGTGTTTTTGATTATTTCATCAGTCACGCTTACACTATATACATATGCTTGTATGTTTATATGTACTTTTGGTTGAAAATCAGTCAGTGGGTGCCAGTTTTTGTGCCATTTGAGCATACAAATTTGTGCCGAACAATGTAAATCCTTGATCAATACACCATACGTGTTATATATTTGTTTACAACTGTTATTGCTGGTGTTGTTGTTGGTTTTTTTTTTTTTTTTTTTTTTTTTTTTTTTTTTTTTTTTTTTTTTTTTTTTTTTTTTTTTTTTTTTTTTTTTTTTTTTTTTTTTTTGGCATTGTGTTATGTGACATGACTCCGTCGCAATGGCATACAAATCATCGTACCCTCCAAATATAATTTGTGTATGCCTCATTTAAGTCACTCAGCTAACCAGTCCGCAACGAGGCCGCCATTCCTTTGTGTTGTTGTTGGAGGCCAGGGTCTCCCGTACATTGGTACTCATTTGACATTACCGGAGCGTGGAGCCGTTGGCACATGCAAATGCCGGCAGCGGCGCATCATCAATAAATCGTGTTTAAAGTAGCGCAAACAATGCCACTGTGGTATTTTCGAAAGTTGTTGCTAGAGTGAGAAATACAAATAGATATACAAATAATATAGAATTTAATTCAATTGAAAAGTTAATTGTGTACAAAGAGTTTCTAGCGTTTTATTTTGCTACACAGATTCTAAACAAATGTTGCACGTTGTCTATACACATATGTAGCTACATCTTGACTCAAAACTTTATGTTATACCTACAACTATCATGTCAATCATCTTACCGCTCATTTGGGTGTCACAGCTGGAAAAATTTTGTCAGCGTGTAGAACAAAGTTTCCTATCAGTTTGTTAAGGGTTTTTGTATTTGAAATTGATTAGCTATATTACTACACTACTCGTCCTTATAACTTTTGCAGGAAAAGATATCTCAACTTAAAGATATGTATATCGACAAAAAAAAATTTTTCCATTCAAGGACTAGATTTTGATCGTTCAGTTTGTTTGACAGCTATATGATATATAATATTATTACTATATCAGTGGTTTCAACAAATGAGCCACTTCTTCAGGAGGAAAGAAAAACATTTCAGAGCATCAAAAACAGGAATTATATACAGACAGCTCATCACGTTGATCCTTTAAACATGTTTTTTTATTTTATAGGGTCTCCGACGTTTGTACATACATACATATGTATATACATAGATTTTCTAAAGTAAGGCAGCAAATGTTTTTTCCAATTTGAGTAACGTTTAGCTTGTTTGTATTTTTCGCAAAGAGCGCCGTTATTGGTATGGGTAGGTGTGCTGTCTCTTTTTGGCATATAGAAAATTTCTTTTTGGAAACACCGTAAACACTGTCAATCATTTCACTGTACAATTGACTGTCAATGGTGACTAAATTTGACAAGTGAATTGATAGTCAGCACTGACAACAAAGCGATCAGCAGCCGCGTTTCTTGTAGGGTTTCTTGTAGCGTACATGTACTTATGAATGTATATAGACGAAGGTGTAAATAAGTAGCCATTTATACTACGTGTCTGCTGTCATGTGAAATAGCACTATTTTTTGCCGTTGCCGTACTACATACTTACGATATATATTATGGTAACCAAACGGTCAAGTATAGGGGGAAAAGCAAGAAGTTGCGAACAGTTTAAGGGTGTTCCTCCAACACCTTGGCATTAGCGAGTGCGAATATTTTGGGGTGCTCTTTGCTATTCCGAGACATAGTATTGAGCGTACTATTTACAACACTATCATCCATCTTGAGGCCCAGCATTCATTTTTGAAGAATATTCGAACGAATAGACCACTTCCAGCACGCAGTCAAGAAACTATAACAGCCGTAGCTGAGTGTGTATACGAAGATCATGGAGAGTTGATTCAGCGGCGTTCGTGCAGCAACTCGGACTGACGTATGGAAGGACTTGAGGCCGCAATGGGCACGTACACTAGAAAAATTGCCGCATTTGGGATGAAGAAGAACCTGACGAGATTCAAGAGCTGTCATTTCATTCAGAAAAAATAACGGTATTGGTGTGATTTGTGGGCTGGTGGAATTATTTCTCCATATTTCTTCAAAAATGATGCCGTTGAGAACGTAATCGGTAGTGGCGACCGCTATCGTGCCATGATAACCGATTATTTGTTGGCTGACATTGAAGCTCGTAATCACCAAGATCGTGTGATTTTTCTTGTGAGAATATGTAAAGTCACGCGTTTCATTCGTCAGTTACCAGTCGAAATGCTCGCAGGAGTCATGGAAAATTGGACTCAATGGACGGACCATCTAAGATGTAGCCGCAGCCAACATGTGAAAGAGAGAATCTTGAAAAAATAAATGCTAAAGAATGCTCTTCGTCTGATAATAATTGTATTCCCCGATTAATTTGAAGTTTCTGTGTTTGTTCTTTTAAAAAAAGGAGGGAACCTCGAAATGTATCACCCTTTAATAAAGTTCGACTTAATAACTGGATTTAAAGTGTTGCCAACGGAGGTTTTTTTTTGTGTGGCAGAATTGAGATATTTTAGTTTTTTCACCATCTAAATTATTTTATTGTTAAATCTTTAATAATAATGGCTGAAATAGTTTAAGAGAAGAGTCACTTCAAAGTCAAAACATCTCTCTGTACAAGTTTTTTCTCTTTACTGCATGCTTGCTTTTTAATTTAATTTAAATCCATTTTAGTAGGTATATATAATGTGTGTTTACGGCCTTGTTCGACACGTTTCTCGAAAAATATTTTGTCAATTTATTAGTTAAACGTGCGTCAGTGGTTAAGGTCACATAATATAATAACATGATAACAGTTTTATTTATATAAATTTCTACGCCTAGGCTTAGACATAAAGAGTTTTAACATATTTTTATACCCTAAACAGAGTACATCCAAACAGACAATATGCCTTATACTTTATACCATAAAAATTGATCGTTCAAAATTAGGTGCTTGTATAGGCAACCTTTTTATTTGTCAAGATATCTTCACGCAATTTAGCATGGGTTATTTTCCAAAGCAACAGTACAATTTCCGAGGAGATTGTTCAGATCGGATAACTATTGGATATGTCTGTCATACACACTGATCGATTAAAATTAGGTCCTTGCATGGAAAAGTTTTTTATTTGAAGAGATATCTTCACGAAATTTAGTATGGGCTAGTTTCCAGGGCAACAATACAATATCCGCAAACAAATTTGAGATTATTCCACTATAGCATATAGCTGCCATACAAACTGATCGATCAAATTTAGATGTTTGTATAGAACAATTTTTTATTTAAGAAGATATCTTGATGAAATTTATCATGGGTTATTCTACAGACCAACAATACAATATCCGAAGAAATTGTTCACCTGGGAGCACTATAGCATACAGCTCTCATACCAACTGATCGCTCGACATCAAGTTCTTGTAAGAAAAGTGGAACTTGTGAAGGGTAATATAGCAACGGTGCAACCAAAGTTAACGGTGTTTCAAATGCTTACCTCATCCACTTTTGGCAACGGTCCACATTGGCTTGTTGGCATTAGCACGAATAAAGTCAGAAGTACAATAACAATTATGTGAAATAATTTTGGTTGCATTTTCTTGCTCTTATTTACAGTTATGATTAATGCGTTATATATTTTTGATTTTTAACTTCCCGTATCAATTATGTTCTTAGGTTTTCTGAATATAATTTATATATTTTGGCACCAATTGCCAATTTTTGTTTGTTGTTGTGTATTATTTACAAATGCGACTTCCTCGCCCACTTATTTCCTTACACTTTTTCTCAGTTTTGGAGTTTTTGCTGTAATTTTAATTTTTTTTTTCTGTACTAATATTTTTTTATTTTCATATTTT
>NW_017537157.1:1474369-1544017 GCF_001853355.1 Bactrocera latifrons
TTTTTAATATTTTGTAAATGTTTTATTTATTTATTGAATTTTGTTTTCTGCTCCGCACAATAACTTTACTGCGTTTCAGTTTTTCCTTTCTCTTAGTTTAATTTTTGCAGTTTACTTCTATTCTTATAAATTTTTTCCGTCCGCATACGCCGCGTTGAACCGCACTTGTTCCTTCGCATGTTCTGCCGAGTGCGAGCGACAATTTGAAATTATCTCACATGCTGTTGCCTGCATTCCAATTTATATGCGAGCACCGATGTTAACATTATTCGCACGACGACAAGAACGAAGGCGGTGATAACTGTCACGGTACCCCCTACTTTTACTCCACAACCGCTGTCTGACATGCAAAGCCAAAGCGCTGCTTTATCGCGTGTTGTTGTGGCAGTCTGCGGCGGCAACTAGCGATGTTACTCTGTTGCACATTCGCTGATCTGAGCGCTCCACTAGCTTTGAGATGCATATCACTACTGCACAATAAATAGCCATTACATTCGCATATATTTTTCATCCTGTTTTTCGTTTCTTAATGGCAAAGTTCTTTTCTACTTTAACTCACTTTTCATTTGTTTCAATATGTTCTTTTCTTTGCGCCACTTGTTTACTTCGCTGGCATTCCAACCATAACTTGTTTATCTGCGTATCACTTTGGCAGTGGGAGCAATAGCAGCGACAGTCTCAATGTTTTTCTGAATTGTATAGTGTGCTCACTACTATCAGCACGACAACTGTACTCCGATAAATAGAAAATGCCAAAGGTTTTGAAGTTTTCAAAATCAAACTTTAAGAGAAGTAGGTTTTAAATTTTTTTCGATTTTATCTTTTTTAAATGAATCTATATACCCTGAAGCATTTTGTATCTGAGTTTCAAGTTATGGGTATTTTTATATCTGTCGTAACATATAAACGCTCTTTACATCAGATTGGTAAACTCAAAACTCAACTTTCAACAAAGACGACGCACTTCATAACTTCAAAACTGTAGTCAAAACTGCTACACCCGATCCTTTCGAGATTTTGAACGCTGTTTCTGAATAAAATTTGCGAGGTATCGTGGGAGAGTTGTTATTAATTTTTTCTTCAAAAATATTTTTCATTATAAATTCCATTAACCGATTTTTTCGCCAAAAACCAGCTTGTTATTTGCCAAAATTCAAATTTCGCACAATCCTCTCGGTGTTACTATTTTATCTGCCTGATCTGAGATAAATTGTTTATCAACGAGTAAGTTTTTGAGCCTGCGAAACTGAACACAGTCGCTGGTACTCGAATCTGTCTTAGCGAACGACCTCGTTCCTTAATGTATCATTCGTATCATAAGCTGAATGTAGCGTAGGAACGTCGGCAGGTTCAAAGACTACCGTGCTTTTTCATTTAGAAAATTCCAAAATGACTTACACTGTGATGAAAATGAGTTTAACTAACTAATTAGGTTAAGTAAGTAGACTGATTTCTCCTAAGACCACGAATAATCATACTTAGACAATTAGAGATGCCTGCCCGTTGTGATGCCACAACTTCTAGGTGTGGATCAAAAAGACCGCCGCGTATCGACAAAACTTCTAGAGTCTGCCACAAATTTATTGAGGCTTCTTGTAGCAGTTAGCCAGGTTCGTAAAAAGTATGCCGACCAACATGCTTCAACCGTGGTGTGGCAAAAACTGGACAGTAAAGCAGATAGTGTATAAATGTATCCGCCTCATCTTCCTCATCCCAACATGCTGACAAAGTCTACAAAATCTTTCAAGTCAACTTAGGGCGCCTATCATTGCGGTAATGTGTACTCTGCTGAGAGCTAGCGGTTCAATTGACCATTACCTGTTTCGACTAGAAGGCTTTTGCAAGCTCACAAGTATTGGTTGCTGAACAAAGTTTACTCATCTCGCGCGAGGCGAAAAAAATTTAGCATCCAATCTCTTCCTCGCAGCACAGAATCGAACACTCTCCCCCACTAATTCCACAACGACCATATTGACTAACTTGACGAAAGAGTACAGAATTGACCTTAGTATTGCAGTCAATGGTGTTAAAATTTCGACTGTCATAACCCTAAGATGTTAGGTGTGATATTCGACAACCTGTGCTCTTTCACTCCTCACATGACGGCAATTATTGCCAAAGTACGGAGCATCAACAAAATCTTCAAGTCGCTAGCCGTCGGCATCTGGGAATAATACAAAGAAACGTTGTTGGCAACATACAAAACAATCGGCCGGCCGGTCTTTAACTACGCCGCATTAATATGGTCGCTTGGATGCAGTTAAATGCAGACGATGAAGAACACTCACTCTGGACTACAACGGAATGCCTCTTGATGTCTTCCAACACCTGCATGCTCCCAGTTAAAGAGCATAATGTCCTCCCCTATCCAAGCAGTTACTGCTGTGGTGCTTTCGTAGAAGTCATCAATGTATTTATCTGCTTGTAGCGGAACCACATCCTAGGCGCATCAAGAGGTCCTTCCTCAACTACGTCGACGACATACAACAATACGCCGATTAGACTTCGGACACAGCAAACATCAAACATGCACTGACCCCTATTCACAGTGGAGCCATCAACATCTCCACCGACTCTCTTTTAGGAAATAGCATACTTGGAGTCAAACCACCACCCATTGTAGATGACGCGCTGGAGTTGCCGAGAGAATCAAGAGTGACCCTTGCACAGCTTGGTTCTGGATATTGTATCAGATTAAATTCCGACTTATCCGATCGAATCAATCATGACATATCAAATATATGTCCAGGGTACGAGTCCAGGCATGTCACCTCTATGCGTCCCCTGGTAACCCTACACATCTGACCTCTCCCTAAGGTTCGACCCCGTCGAAACAGCGCGTTTTCTGGGTTTACCGTTGAAGTGGGGTCTAGGTAACCGTTGCAACAACAACAATTGAATATGTTTAATGAGGTCATGTACCCCTTGACCAGCTTTTAGCTCACTGCCAGCGACCTTAAGGTCTGCATAGTGGCTCTGCTAACCCATGGTGGGGCAGATTTGTATTTATGAATTATTGGTAAGAGTAGAGCTCCTCTTTATGTATTTATTTATGGTGTAGGAAGAGTATATGTTTAAGGCTAGTAAATTCTCCGCCATTAGCATTATTTCTATATTTTACTCTTTAAAAATTCTCGCTCAGCTGTTACTTGAGCCCTTAAAACTACTCGGCAACAGCGACAATGATGTTTGTCACCTAAAAATAGAACCAATACCTTGCGTGTCTAAAGCTTATAAGATAATAGGTTAATATTTTTCTGGTGCTTTCTCCACTGTACCAGCACTTTCGGTTCACATTTGCGATTGCTGCCGGGTTTCTGTTCAGTGTATATACATTTTTGGCGCCACGAGCTGTTTGTCATCGTTTTTTCGTTGAACTAATTGCCGCGTGCATTTGCCAACAACACCAATAACAATACTCTTTCCGACGCTGTAATGTTTGTATTGGTGTATTTTTCGGATCTGCTATGTTGTGTCGGCTTTATGTATTCGACTAAAATGCACTTATACATACTATAGTATCTCTTTCTTATAATATAATTGGCTTTATATTTACAATTTTTATGCGCTTTTGCTGATGATTGTAACTGTAATTCCAGCTAACTAACTATTTAAATGCTTCAGTCCCTGACTTGCTTGAGCTTGTTCTTAATTATTTATATAGCAGGTCAAACGCATTTTATGACTGTCCGTTTTGTTTTCGTGCTTTTATCATCATCATCGTCGTATGAGCATTACTCATATTTTTGTTGTGTCGTGAAGATGCTTCTCCTCTGCTCTGAAGAGTGCCTTCAACTTTAGTCAGCTGCAGCTGATTGGGGGGCTAGATAATTTGTGATAGCCGGTTTGCACTAAGTTCATTTGGAAAATTAATTAATTTACTCGTGGGGTTGCCCAGCATACAGGAAATATGTGTACCGTTATACTTGAATAAGCATGATGTTGTCTTCATGTATTGTTGTTGCATTTTAATTGTTTTTCCATGGCATTTTTAGCAAATTTCCATAAGCGAGATCTCGCTCATATCGCAAAGAAATGTGTGAGCTTCTTTGCTCCGCACTCAAGTCTCTGTGCCGTAGATTGGCCAGTATTCGGGCTTCGACATCATTTCATTGGCTCAGTTTTCGTTTTTTCGTTTTCTTCGCCTATTAGCAGCTTCCGGATGTCCCAACACGCATAGTCCAGTTTTAACCAGCAAGCAGCTGAAAGTTTCCTTAAATGATTTTTACTTAGTCTTTATGGGTTCAAAGTGATTACGCTATCACTTACATTATTATACCTCAAAAGTGGTGTATTAAATTTGTCATAGTCATAACCTCTGTCGGCGCGTCCGTCTGTATATACACGAAATAGTAACTCGATTTTGAGTTATGAATCTGAAATTTTGCACGTGAGTTTTTCTTCTCAAGCAGCTGCTCATTTGTCGGAACCGCCGATATCGGACCACTATAGCATATAGCTGCCAATATAAACTAAGCTTTCCAACTCGGGTCTTTATATGGAAAACTTTTTTGTTTGACGAGATATACTCACCAAATTTGGCGTGGACTATTGTCTAAGGCAACGGTATAATCTCCGAAGAAATTGTTCAAATCGGACCTCATTAGCTTGTAGCTGCCATACGAATTGACAGATCAAAATTCAGTCCTTATATGGGAATCTGTTTTATTTGTCAAGATATTCTCACGAAATTTTGCATTAAAAATTATCCAAGGGAACAGTATAATCTCCGAAGAAACTGTTCAGATCGGTCTTCTTTAGCATATATCTGCCATACAAACTGACTGATTAAAATCAAGTTCTTGTACGGATATGTTTTTTGTGAAGGGTATTCTAGCTTCGGTTCAGCTGTACTTAAGTTCTTCTCTCTTGTTTTATTACGTTGCTATTTGTAATTGTTATTATTGTAAATATAAATGCTTCGCTTGCTTGCACTGATGACTTCTTAATAGCTTTGGTGCTTTCAACTCTCTACACATAGCAGTAACCGCATATAAAAATATATTCTTAACGCTTAATTTTGATTACAATTGAAAAAACGAAATAAAATGTATTTTTAGCAAAATACAAAATGTGAAATTCTTTAAAAAGAAATGATTTCATAGTTTGGCAATCAAAATGGAACGTGTGGGTCTCGATAGGCTTATCGGACACTATCATGTCTTGAACTTTAACCGTTTGTCATTTGCTCCTTGCATATTATGAAATATACTTACTTCAGTACGTGTCTACTTATAATGATCCGCACTTCTATTATACAGCTGCAAAACAATTTAATTTGTTGCTTAATGTATTTTTAGAATTATCTACCGTGAAATACGAAGTTTAAATAAAGGGTGTTTTAATGAAACATGTGCTTTTCAAGACGAAATAAAATGCACATTGATTAATATGGCCTAAATTATTGGAAAGAGAAGCGTGTGTCATTATCTTCAAATATTTTATATTATATTATTATATATAAATATATTTTATTTATGAGGCAATAAATCACCGAGTGTTATCTTCCAAGGCTTCAATCGTCACGAGTTTATCTACGTAAACAAGCGACTTCACATAAGCCCACAAAAAGTAGTTCAGCGATGTTAAAGGGCACGATCTTGGAGGTCACGCTATACACCCACCACGCTAGATAATGCGTTCACCAAAAGTTTCCTACAATAACTTGATTGTTTCGTAGACTGTATGGCACGTAGCGTCTTCTTCTTAGAACCAAAGGCTGTCCGCTGCAACATCATCTAATTCAGGCACAAAAAGTCAATAATCATGTCTCTGCAGCGTTCCCCATTGAATGTAACGTTACGACCGAATTTTTAGGAAAGATGGTCCACAGAATACAGATAAAAGTGACATTTTCAGGATGTAACGGCGCCTCAACAATGCTTTTTGGATTATCATTACTCCAAATGCGAGGTTGTTAATTATTAATCTACCCATTGAATTGGAGTGTCTGGATTGGAGACCATCTGGTTTTGGACCCATTCACCAAAAGTGGGACGCGCTTCACAAGAAGTTCTTTAAAATCTTCCATAAAGTGGATGAGTAGAGCTCCAATTTTAGCACGTGATGGCGTATAGACTCATTCGGGTCCTCTTCGATATTCTGCTCCACAGCAGACAGCAACATTGTACGGAGTCTCTGAAGATGCCCATTATCCAGTAGTGTAAAGGAAGGAATTACCGATTCTGCTGTGCCATTATGTGAAACGAATATTGAACGCAGCACACGATGCGTCTCGATAACCGAACCGATTTTGGTAATATGTATATTTGCAAATTTATTTCTTTTGTTCTTCTCCCAAAAAAGTTGTTTTTCTTATCAGAACCTTTCATATATAACGCACTTCTGAAACGTTTTTTGGATATTACGTAACATCAGTGAAATTTGCGAAAAAGAAAGAAAAAGACTCGGTAATCTAACAGGTCAATTGAAAACTTCGCGGCCTACCATAGTAAAAAAAACTTTTTTTTTTTTTTTTTTGGCAAAATCCCCTTATTTTATTTAACACAGCTCCCTTGAGGAATGATACTCTGATTAAGACTAAGTGTCGGCGATCCCCACTCCATTCGACGAAAAAATTTTCCCAGAGAGCATTCTTTTGGCATCTGAGATATCTGGGAATCTGGATCTGGAGAATACGGTTACCCAATTCATGGATTTTTGCCATCATTTTCACTGACTTGTGGCATTGTGCATTGTCTTGGTGAAACAACGTCTTATTATATTCAAAAGCGTTTCCCTTTATAGTAATCCAAAATTATTTTGTAGACTCGTCGGCAACAACCTCTTTTTGGCGTCCAGTGCGTTCATAGTCTTCGGTACCCATTTTACCATGTCTAAACTTAGCATACTAATCATTGATGTTTGATTTTCTTGGGGCAGTGTCGAGAAATTCGTCATCAAGCCAAGTTTTTGCATCAACTGTATTTTTCCTCTTCAAAAAGCAATATTTTATCAAAACGCGATATTCCTTTTTATCCATTTATTTCACAATGACAAAAGTTGATTCATGCAGAATGATATAACTCAAAAATGATCCGACAGCTGTCAAATTTATAGCGTCATCTATATGTCAGGCCGGAAACTTTTCAACTGATCCGTAAATGTAAAGCTGTCAAGCTATTCAAGCTGAGTGAAATATTTCTTACTTCATACTGCCTTGTGGAAAGTTTGGAAATCGGCTTGTTGATTTATGAGGGTTATATTTTAACCTACAAAAAAGTCGTTATATGTGTAAAGTGAAGGCCAGAAATGTCAAGTTCAGTCAGGGTTTCAGGTATCTGACCGCAGCTCACCGCTTGATTGAAGTTTCATATATCTTATAAAGGTTATACGACGTAGATGTCTTTACAATGCCTTTTATATTGAACCTGCAAAACATGCGACAAGTCTGAGATATGATCGCGCTGTTCTATAAAGAGACTAATTTTACCCTTTTAGACCCGAATACCTATAAAAGTAGACTAACTGTACCCATGCACACAAAAATTCAACGAATTCATCACTAATTATAGCCAAAAGATATTCGTTTGGGATTAATTAGTATCTAATTGTATCCTAAAGGTATGTCTGGGAGACTAATCCATTCCAAATGTTACCCTATTGAGAGTAATTCGAGAGTACTCTTTTTAAAGATTACACACAAAAATTTTTGTTGGGTAAATTTAAAAAAATTTGTAAACATTTTATTTATCTAAAAATAAAAGAATGTTTTCGCCAGTTTATTTATATGCCATAGAGTGTGTCTCTGATCTATTGCATGTGTACATAATGGTAGCCGGTGGGTTCAGATAACGTGGGCTCATATGTAAATAGTTACTAGAGATAGTAAACTGTATTTGTCCTATAAAGTGAAACAAACACCTTGAAGTACAGCGATTGGCGAAAAATTAGGAAATGAAATGAAAAATATCAACTTCTTTTTCTCATGCATTTATAACGACTCTCACTCTCACTTAGTATGCCTTAAACGAACTTCAAGTAAGTGAGAGGAAGATTTATACTTTAAGGGTATATTATATTTAGTTCCAGTAGAATTCTTAAGTGTTCCCTTAATTTAAAAAAGTTGTACTTTGTCTTACAAAAAATAGTTATCACTATTATGCATCTAGCTAATGTTTTGAAGTAGAAAGATAGGTGTTGGTTAATTACTTACATATTTTATAAAAAAATCGATAACCAGCTATGGTTCATGGAACAATATACTGTAAAACAGATGAAACTTACAACCTGCATTTCTCATTATTTTATATTATTAAGCACTTGGTATATGTTTCATTAGTAAAGATGTTTTCCTTAACCGATCTTTTGTGCAAAAATCTTATACAAAATTGGCGAATCGAATGAGCTTAATGCTGGTCTTGAAGCACTTTAACTTTGCCAGAAATGCTCAATTGACAAGAAATGTGAAGTCACTACCCACTTAAAAAACGTTCTTAATTTCTTTACACGAATTTATTAGATTCTCTTAAAATGATATTTTTATGATCTCAACTGTAGGCTCAATTATACAACATCTCAGATATGGAATGGCGTGAGAATGTAAACCAAGAACTGTATATCAAATTATCTACTTTTTAAATATAGTAAGCAAATTCAACAATGAGTAAATCTTATTTGCATAACGATATCTCAACTCAAATAAAATATATTTCCCTCTAAGTTCGCCAAACGCTTACATTCCCAACTGAAGTATGCAGGGCTTGCTGATAGTGAGCACACAAAACTTCCATGGTTTTAAATTGGGATGCTATTCAGCTTCAGTATCTAATGCAGTTCACACTATATCCGGAAGAATTCTTATTTAAAATTATCATTCTTAAGTGCGCCTTAGTTTTACATGTCTTCACAATATGACAGCTACAATTGAGTTAAGCAACGATGCTTTGCACAGACTTGGACAGAGCTATTACAAGTACAATCAGTTCGAACAGCCGCTTACACTTGAGGTTCTTAGTTATGAGCATTCAGCCAACGCAGACACCGTCACTGGGTTTTTCGGTCGTCATCAGTTACTCACGCTCAAAGTTCGCCGAGTTAATGTCGAAGGAAAGGAACATTTGGAGCAAGTGCGCTTTTTCACCAAAACTCCACCACTAGAATTGGCATCTCGCATGGAGTATGTAGAAGAGTTTGGTCTTTACAAAAAAGAGGTTAGTGTATACCGTGAGGCATTGCCTCAATTGCAAAAAATTATACCACATGTGGCGCCTAATTGCTACTACGCTGACGAGCGCTTACTCGTCTTCGAACATCTTGCGGATCAGAATTTCCGCATGGCCGCCGGTCGTGACGGCATTCTCAACTATGATCACCTGCATTGCGTATTGAAGACACTTGCAGCGCTGCATGCCAGTTCGATAATCTATGAAGTGCGTTCTGAACGCAAGTTAAACCAGCTACATCCCGAGGCTGTGGTGGAGAACGCTTATCCGTTGGGCATTCCGGAGACACACGTGCGTAAACAAAATTTCAACAATGCGAATCGAGTATTTGCGGAACTGATAAAATTACTGCCGAAATATCAAGAGGATTTGGACTATATTTTAATAGAGTTTCCGAAACGCATGGCTGCGATCTACAAATTGGCACAGACGTCGGACAAATATCGAAACGTATTTTGTCATGGCGATCTGTGGGCGAACAACGCCATGTTTCAGTATGGCGAATCTAGTAAGACGCCCATACAGTGTCGTCTAGTGGACTTTCAGCTTAGCCGTTATGCACCGCCCATGGTAGATGTCATAACAATACTCACCATACCGACAAGCAGTAGCTTCCGGAGGCAATATTTACGTGAATTATTCGATGACTACTATTGTTTTATGTCCAAATACTTGAAGCAGGAGCAACTCAACATTGAAGAGTACTTGCCGCGGCAAGAATTCAATGAAACAGCAGACAAATTTCGCATTGTTGGACTTATTGAAAGTCTATTTTTTTCCCACTTGACGCTTTTACCGACAGAACTGGCTGAAGCTGTAACCGCTTCGGCGAACGGTTTCACTGATTTCTTTGGTGCCAAACGTGTGGAGATGTGTTTGGAAGCTTTTCGCAGCGATGACATCTACCGGGAACGTATGACGGACATGCTGGAAGATTTTGTGGATAATTTTGTGTTAAACAATCGAAATTAGTCTTTTTAAATGTATGGAAGAAAAAAATATAAGTGAGAGTATGCAAATATATTTGATTTTCAACCCTTCTCTAAACAACGAAAAGTTTAATGTTCTTTTATTAAATTTTGAATTAACGTTTTTAACACATCTCGATTGTCCCTCTTAAATAATGCACGCGTACCTTTGAACACTCATTTTCTGTTATTTCTTTTTTTTGTGTCATCACGGTTGATATTAGTTGCTCCCAGGTGCGCCCCCAAATTGCAATTGATAGCGGAATTGTTTACTTTTAATCGTTAATTGTTTTTCATTTTGCTTTAATATTTTACGTATGCATTTTTTCTCTATGCATTGTCGCTAAGCTAAAAACTGCCTTATTGACTTCTTAAAATTGCGTTTTAATATTAAATAATCTGTTAGCAATAAAAGCATCCTTCGATCGATTTACGTATTAGTCGAATTCCTCGCTAAGTATTTACATGTGTAAATATGTATTTATAAATACTAATGTACATTAGAGTGCTTCAAATAATTCTTTGAACTTTTTTGAACTCTTACCAAGCCAAATGTTTCTGTTTGTTGTAATGCAATAACCTTCACAAATAGAAAATATTGCTTACAAGAACTTGATTTCCATCGCTCAGTTTGTATGGTAGCTAAATGTTATAGTCATCCGATATCGGTGGTTCCGACAAATGAGCAGCTTCTTGAGGAGTCAAGAACATGATCAAAATTTCAGTTTGGTATCTCAAAAACTGAGGGACCAGTTCGCACATACATAAATGTATGAAAAAAGGCGGACAGACGAACATAGCTAGATCAACTCAGCTATCTATGAGAGCTGTATATATTTTATAGGGTATTCAGCGTTTCTTTCTAGAAGTTCCAAACCTCTTCAGGTACACAAATCCTCACCAAACATGACTCTTATTGCTCAACTCTATGGCGCCGCTATTTTGATTTTATTTTCTCATTTAATTCACAGGAAAAAAACTATGTTTGTTTATTAAAAAATTATATGTACACATAACTAAAACGCAGCTATTTCCGAGAAAAACAAAAACATGTCATATTATCCGAGGGTTTTTGAGCTCTACTAAACAAATTATGATTATCTTTAGATATATAAAAGGAGTAGTAGACCAGGGAAGATAGTTTTGATCAAAAAACCATATGGTTTAATACCGCTGAAGTAGAGAGAAGAAATAATAAAAAATAATAATTTGCGGAGAACTGTGGTTCGAAAGAGGAGAAAGAAGTTGTGGTTGAATTTTAAAATGTTGAAAACGGTGTATCTCGATTTTTGGCAAAACTTGCGTTCTACAGGAGAATGTTACATGACCAATTTCTATAAAGTGAAAATATCTAACACTTTAATATTTACATCTTAACCACAAAATTTATGTGAGATATTAAAATAGCCACGTTTTTGGTTTTTTCTTTTTTCTTTTACAAAAAAAACAAAAATCTCCTTAACTAAATTCAAGGTAAAATAACATTTTTATGCAAAGCCCCTGTGGACAATGCCGGCAGGTGTATTGCTGCGAAGTGCGTTCTAAGACTCATGAAAGCTAAGCATATGTTGGGGACCTGAAATTTCATCATCCTTCAATTTCATTCCTGAAAACTTAGATCACTCCATCTCGAAGGCCACTCGGGCGGATTTTTTTTTTCTACTTGCATATAGACGAGTTAGGAGCGGCTGGAGAAGAGAGAGGTTTTTGACGGATGGGTAGAAGCTAGAATGAAAGGTCGAAGTGAGAGTTTTCTTTAAGGAGCTCCGTAAATCTTAGCGTTAGGCTACCGAACCATTGTGGTGTCATTCTACAACAAGAAGTGGCTGTTATTAAAATGTCGGTAGACTTACTGTTATAAAGTGCAGTCTCTTTCAGGCAAGTGAGCACTCACTCCGATTGCAGATCTGCGATACTTAAGATCAGGTTAGTTTGGGTGCCTAGTCACAGCGGAAAATGCTGGTGATGTCAGTGAGCTAGACAGAAGCACTCACATCGAATTGGGACATAGCTGCAAAAAAAAAAAAAGCAATGAGCATCATCTTGATTTTTGAGCGGCTTTGACATGGATTTATGGTTTCGGCTAGTCATTTCCCTACATTCCGCTTATTTTTTTGATTTCTTTGCATACCGAACTCATAATCCCCTGTTTCATCGATAGTTATAATGGTCTCCATGAATGTGGAATTGGAGTTCGTGCGCTTTTTGAAAAAAAATCAGGTTTATCGTGACGAGTCGAGCACTAACGCGCTTCATACACAAACTTACCTCGAACGGACTCGCGAGAGATGTCGAGCTCTCTTGCCATATCTTTAATATTTTCATCGTCCAGAACGAGGCATGTCTTCAACGATCTCTCGACCGTCCTTTAAGGGTTTGTACCACTCGTAGGCTTGTGTTTTTGGTAAAACTGAATCACCGTCACCATTTTCCAACATTCTCAACATTTCTGCACCCGAAATTTGGTTAGAAATACAAAATTTAAGACAAGTTCTTGGTCGATATTTTTATCCATTTTAAAAATCACAACGCACTACAGAGATGTACCGACTTAAACAGCTGTCGTTAACAAACTGGTTGACAGATCGCGCTCATATTTGGCATAGTAATTAAAGATAGTTCTCCCAACTTAGCGAAACACACTTTGGTATTTTTTGTACATTTTGAAATATCATTTAACATGGGAATTTGATTACAATTTATGGGTGCTATTTTGTCACAATGTATGTCTTTAGAGATATCGTCTTAAAGGATTATTTTATTTATTATTTTTTTTAAAATATTTTCTCACGCATCAGTTGCTATTTAATAAAACAGCTGTAATGTCTTCCAAACTATTAAAAATACTAAATCCTTATGGAACTGTTGTTTTTTGCTTCCAGCTAATTGAGATGTCCACACACACAATGCCGCCACTAAGTCTGCTAGCTGCCGATTTTGTGAAGTCTCTCTTAAAAACTGCCGTTACGCAAGAGAAAGATGAAACAGTGCAGGCGGAGAAAACAAACAAACCCCTGTATAATAGAAGAAAAATGCTTAATGGCGGCGCGGCTGTTTTTATGAATGGACATGACGGTCACTCGACCGATGATGATGAAAGTGCCGAAGAAGAGTTGGCTGCCGACGCAAAAGTGAAAGTGAAAACGAAGCGCAACACAACTAATGACGAAGATGTCGAGATGGTCGAGGAGGCAACTGCCATGGAAAAACGGAAGAGTTTTATTATGAAAAGCGAAGCAATCAATGCAAATGCGGCGAAAAGTTCTTTAGCCCAGCAGAGACACGACAACGAGGCACAGTTGAAACGTATTTCAGCATATAATGTAGAGTTAGAATTTTGAAACAATAATTAGTTAAAGAGCTAGTAAGTGAAATATTAGAATCAGACTAAAACTGCTACTAATGCTAATGTAATACAAATTACAGTAATAATTTTTTCTAAACGCTTAGTTCCTACTAAGCTAAATATATTTAAATCCGTTTCAATATGTACAATTTTGTATAACTGTAAAACACACAAACCACAAATGTATCAATTTGTCTCATTTACTCTGCGACTGTGCAACACTTAATGTTTATGACTGCAATGAAATATTTTTAAAATATAAATTAAATCTGTTGTAATATAATACAAATACACGATTTTGTTTGTTGACAACGAATCCTAAATAAAAATACATTTTTATAAGTATGATATTTTCGATGCTAAATGTACATTTCTCAGTCAGGTTAGGTTAGGTAAATAAGCTGTTTGTTCGTTGGTTCACGAATAACCCCACTTGTATAGCTACAGATAACTCTCCTTTATGATGCTCAGAACTCTTCTAGGTATGCTTGGTCGCCAACTTAAATTAGTTTTCCTCTTCGATTGATGAAGCCGGCATGTGCGAGCACGTTGTAGATCTCAGCGCGTGGTATTTTCTCCGCTTGCCGATCATATACCTGCAAGTAAAAGTATTTATTATACTTTGATACCGGTATTGGTAAACAATTTTAGCTAATTTACTTACCGGCTCTTCGCCCGGTCCGAACCAGCTGGATTTGGCTAGTGCCTCGCGTACTCGAGGCGTCTTGTAGAAGGGATTTCTCAGCGCGTTGGGTAAGGTCTGTTCATATGCATCATTTTCGATTACCGCGATGTGTGCATACCGTTGTGGACGCGCCCATACAAGGGTGAAGGCAATGCATAGCATGAAAACCCAAACTTGGATGTTATGTTGTGTAAACCTATTAAATAGAATAATAAGTAAAATAGTTTAGTTTAAGATACACATGCTAAATTTTGTTGTTATTATTTTTGAAGAAACAGCTTATCAGACAAGACGAGATTTGAACTTGAATTTTTAATTGGTATATTTGGTCTTAAGAGAAATCAATTGTTTCCACACAGAAAAAGTTTAAGGTGTGATATCTTACGATCTTGGTGGCCAATCGACCGGCCCTAAACATGAAATTATTTTCAATTCCTACGACAGCCGGTTCTACGCACCGGAATTGACTCGTATTTCATCCGACCAAGGGCTGTTTTTTCGGCGATCTAACCCCGTTTGGTTCGGTAAGTGTTAATGAAACTATCTGCTCACCGAAGTGTTCTCTCAATGAATTCTTTGATCGATGCGATGTTTAGGAAATGGCGTCGTCTTTTTGTAACCAAATATCGCCAAGATCACGAGCTGCCATTTCAGGCATCAAATAGTCGATTAACATGAAGTGAAAACGGTCGGAATTATTGTTACGTTCAGATTGGCATCATTTTTGAAGAAATGTAGATCGTTGATACCGCCGCCCCGCAAACTACACCAAATCGGTATTTTTTCTGGATGAAATGGCAGCTCTTGAATCTCTTCGTCTCAAATGTGACAATTTTGCTTGTTTACATAACCATTGCGTCGAAAATGGGGCTTGTCGCTGCACAAAATTTGGGTCGAAAATGCCGGATTTTCTTGACACTTTTCATGAGCTCTTAGAGCGAGGCGAAATGTGCCTATCCGCTATTTGGCTCATCCGTTATTTTTTATATAATATACATGATTTATTTGAGAAACAGTGAAAACCAAATTCACCACATGTTGAAATTTGTAAAATTAACAGGAGGCACAGTTAATACAGTATTATTACAATATACTCAAGTACTATCATTTCAGACATCAACTCCACATTTTGAATTTATCATGTCGTAAGATATACTCGTACTTGTATTTAATGTATTTATATAATAGCAATTAGGTAGATAAAGCACATCTACAAACGCCAAATATTGCAGAACTTCGTTTTGAATCCAGAAGAAACTTACAAGAACAGAAAAAATATTGTTTCAGGATGATGGAAAACCACTGGATTGCTGCGAAGATGGCGTTGCCAGAACTTGGCGACGCTTCGCAAGAATTGCCACTAATTTTGAAATTAGTTGAAAAAATTCGAGTTCCTTATTTGCGAGAGAATTCTCTCACAAATCGATTTCAATAAAAATAAAAAGCGAATCAACAATGTCTACAATTTGAATAATTATCATCGCTGGTAAAAAGCTTTAATTTCGATGTCGGCTTTTATTTTTTGTTAAATAAAATGTGCTTCTCTATCATACAACTCATTCACATTTTTTTTATTGTCCTAACCTGCAAACTAACACACCGTGCAATACACTACTGTCGCCGCTGTGGGCATCTGCGTGGTGAGTGATGACACTTAAGTAAACCGTAAACAATTATTAAAAGCAAAAAAGAACAATAACAACAAAGAGCCGGAAAAACACGTACAAATTACCTACGTATCCAAATGTATACAAAACGCAAGCTCAGTACTGTGAGCACCAGTTAGAATGAACTTCAAAAAATATTCCAAAGCTCATTTTTGCTTTCTTTACTCGTACTTTTAAATTATAAACAGGACTTGAATCCTATAATATATGTTAACTGTCGTTAGATTTTCGAGTACGAGCTCCGAAATAGTATTTGCGGAAAAAATCGAAAAATATAATACCCCTACTACGGTTTTCAATTCCACTCAGTTGAATTGAAGTAAAAACAATTCAACTTTAGGTCAACCAAACTATTTTTTTTTTTTTTTTTTTGGTATTAGGGACTTCAACTACTTTCAGTCCAAGTTTCATTGATGTTTCCAACCTAGGAGCAAAAGATTTTAGCGCTAATTAAGCCGGTGAAATAAAACGATAAATCAAAACAACTCAACTCCAAAAAATTGTGTGATATTCATTTGAATTGATTTGAAAACACTAAAACCACAAGAAAATTGCTGTCAAACAACCGAAAACTTTTTTTGACTTATTGAGTTTTTAACGACAATAACGATGTTCGAAACTTCAACCAAAATACAGTTGAGTTGCAAGCCGTAATATTTTACTTTTGTCGATTTATTTTTTGTGTTATTATATAAGAAAAATTTAATAGCCATAATGGACGAAATTCGACTAGCTTACGGGCATTTGACCACCTTTCTGGCAATTTGTGGATGCCAATATATACGGTGGATGGGATAGCAGCTCCCAGCCAAGTACTTTGTTTATATGCTGAACCGATTTTGCTTTGTGTTTTGCCAGGTCTTCTTTTTTCAATCATTGGAATTGATCATTTGTTGTCTGTAGTGATTAATATTAAAAGTTTCACTCGATTTTAGAAGCTCACGATATACCACACCCTTCTGATTCCACCAAACACAGAGCATTGCCTTCTTATCGAATCGATCTGTTTTTGCAGTCGTTGTTGATGACTGTCACGGAATAAACCATGCTTTTCTCCGTTTAGAATTCTTAAAACAAATCAGTTTTTTTTTTTATAGCCAGAGACAATTCAGTGCAAAATTGATTTTTCTTTCATGTCTTTAAACCAAAATTTCACAAGTGTGAAAAAATATGATGTTGTACATTGAATAATATTCGATTCAGTGTCCGGCTGTGGAAGCAGAGAAAGAAGAAGACCTCTGCTCCGTTGGAGAGATCAGGTGGAAACGGACCTGGCTGCATTAGGTATCTCGACGTGGCGCCGAACAACGAAAAGAAGAAAGAAGTGACGCGCTGTTGTTAACTCGGTTATAACCGCGTAAGTGGTGTCTAACCCTGTAAAGAACCCTACGGACTATAAACTTTATAACTCATTTCGAATGCTGGCGCCAGTATTTTAAGCATCAATTGTTTGTGCATTATTTGATTTTTTTTTTTTTTTGTTCACATTCTCGAGCGTAGACTGTGCACAACAAACAAAAGCTTCCGGCAACTGCCACCTGAAACAATGCTACAACTAGCATAAAAGTAAACTTAGTAGTGTGACATACCAGAAAGCGGTAGCTCTGCCACCGTTTGAAAAGTGCGTTTACACTCGACATGTGGCATGTACATATATAACAGTTACGTCGTCCATTGCTAAAATACAACAGGGCATAGTTTTTATAACATCTCGTCTTGCGAAAGTACCTAGCACAATTTAAAGTATAATTTGTGTGTGCACACATATTTACACATACCCACAAAAACCAGTAAGAAATTGATGATAAGTAAACATTCGTTTAGTTGAATTTGCATGCGACAAAAATTTGAACCCAATATCATTTGGAGCCCAGTTTGCTATAAAACATTTCCGCATTACATGTCCGACTTGCCGGCTATCCACACGTTGGTCAAATGCCAAAGTCACTTCCCGACCATATTTACACGGTTGGCTGTTCAGCTGATTAAGGCGATTGAATTTCCTTGCCAAACAGCTGATTAAGTTTACGTTGCTTTTGTCAGCTGATAGGCATGTTGGCATCCAAATATAAACAGTTATATAGACCGGTACACGTTTTCTCTTTTTGGATATGTTGAGCGGTGGCGCAAAAGTGTATCAGTTGGCCTTCTGTGAAAGTCAATTCACATACTTCATTTTTAAATGGATATCTCTTGCACGTTGGACTTTGAAGTACATATGTATGGTGCGTATACTTAGTAATTATAATTGTAGACCGCTTGTAGACAAAGCCTCTGAAATAGACTGGCCGGAAATTAAAAAAAAAAATCTTCGTATAAGAGTGTTCAACAGCTGGTGTACGCCGATGATATTGATATCATTGCCTCAACATACGCGCTGTTATTTCTGATTTCTCCAGACTGGATAAGGAAGCAAAGCAAATGGGTCTGGTAGTGAATGAGGGCAAGACGAAATATCCCCAGTCAGCAAACAAACAATAGTTGCACTCACGACTTGGTTCCCACGTCACAGTTGACAGTCATAACTTCGAAGTCGTAGCTAATTTCGTCTATCTTGGAACCAGCATCAACATCAGAAACAATGACAGCCTCGAAATCAAACGCAGAATAACTAAAGGGCCAAATTCTACAGGTCACCTCATCATCCCCGTCCTGCTATATGGTGCAGAGTCATGGACGATGACCATATCTGATGAGTCGGTGTTACGAGTATTCGAAAGGTTCTACGGAAGATTTATGGTCTTTTGTGCATTGGCAACAGCGAATATCGCAGTCGATGGAACGATGAACTGTACGAGATATACGACGATTCTGACATAGTTCAGCGCCATAAGACACAGCGGATGCATTAGCCAAGTTTTATCGTGCGTATGGAAGAGAATACTAAGCTTTGAAGGTATTCTATTCAGTATCCGCTGTACTGTTTTCATATGTCATATTAAGTTACACGGTAAATTTAAATTTGGGAATAGTTCAAAAGTCGAGTAGGACTCCAATTTTGTCAGTATTTTTTTGCGGGTTTACCTATTTTCAGCAGGCATAAAAGTTGCTAGAGGTTTTAGTAACTAATTTGCCTAATTACATATAATTACTTTTTCCGCTTGCTTCCTTCTGCGTTGCATATTCATGCGTAACAGTGTCACGTGCAACAAGTTGTCATGCGAAGGCAACCAGATCCCAAGTCATATGACAAGTGGCAACTTGTTGTCACAAGACTAATAAATTCGAAGGGGAAGTTGTACCCGCACGCGCCATTAAAATTCGTTGTTGCCACAGAAAGCAAAAGTATGTTGAGACAGGCGATGCCGGTTCCGATTTTCACTTGTTGAACAGGTCTTGGTGGCATGTCAAACGCTATCTCGCCAGACGTTACGCACTTGTCGACTGACTGCATTTTTAAGTTTCCTTGTTGCAAACACAGTTGACAAATATATGCGTGTGTACATCCCGATGCGGCACTATTACATATTTTTTTTATTTTTATAGAAAACGAGTTGATTACGTAATTGGCACTTTCTTGGTTACTGTCACAATGCCACAACTATGACAGCCGCGTTTTATGGGTGAGTTAGTTAAAACATCTCACAATCTAGGAAGGTGATTGAACATATGTGTACGTATGTAAGTATGCATACATATATCCACCAGTACTTAAGTGAATGCTTCAAAATATTTAGAAAACAAAGAACTATTTATAATCAGTGGCGGATCCACAGGGGATACCAAAAATCAGAAATTTTGATTAAAATTCAGAAGAACTTACGAAGTAATATCAATATGAAGAATATGTTACACAGCAAAACCCACCCAGAAAGAAATTCTGAAGCCGCCACTGATAAATACTATACTACAAATTACACTTTTGTATGGCCGCGCTGCCGATGTCCTCCTGGGTAATGCCTTCTCAAGGTCGCAAAGCAAGAAATATCGTAATAAATCTTCCCACATCTTTTCGCTGGTTTGCTACCTAATTTCTAGGGTACCATAACCAAAACAACTATTATTACTTCAGTTAAGTTTAGTTAAGGGACTCATACCTTAATGGGGACTCTTGCCATAGTAACCATACGAGAATTAATCAGATAATGACAATTATTCATCATATACATATACTTTAGAATATCTTGGATAGTTAAAAAACTTTATAAATTGTGCTATTCAATCAGAGAATCGTATATGGTATAAACGGACTTAAATATGTATCTAATACTAAGAACCTCCTTCCGGTCGTCTGAAGCTTTTATAACCTTCCAATTTTTAATAGTCGCAAGCTTAATCTTCAGACTTGATAAGGAAGCGAAGTAAATGGGTCTGGTAGTGAACGAGAGCAAGACGAAAGATTTCCAGTCATAAAACACACAGTCGTCGCTCTTGACAGTCATAACTCCGAAGTCGTAGATAATTTCATTTATCTTGGAACCAGCAATAACACCAACAGCAACTTCGGAATAACTCTTGCCAACAGGTGTTACTTCGGACTGAGTAGGTAATTGAGTAATGGAGTCCTCTCTCCACGAACAAAAACAAAACTTTATAAGTCATCTCCGTCCTGCTATATGGCATCTTTAGCATAGGTTCAAACTAGATAACCGAGTGAGAGGTGGTGTCTTTTCAACAAAACTAAATACAAATATCGCATTCCGTCTACCAGACAGGTTAAGCACCTTCCACGCGGAGCTCATATCATTTAAAGAAAATCTTCTTGTTCTGGGAAAGAGTGGTCTCACAGCAAGGATTATATTTCTATATTCAAAAAGCCAAGCGGTTTTGAAATAAATAAAGCCTCTTAGAGTTCCATCAAAGATACTGAAAGAATGTCTTAATAGTTGTATGAATTTAACATCTTCTTTCATGATAAGCCTACAATGTGTTTCAGGACAAAGTGATATCCAGAGCAAGCACCAACTTACAATGAGACTTCGGAAAAGAGGGAAAATAACCGCAATTATCGGACGAGGGTTTCTTGACTATGCTTTGGAGGTTTTTGGAAAAAAAGAAAAAAACAGAACAAATGGCTTTTTCGGCAAACTCAATTTCTTTTATTAAAAATAGTCTCCTTCTGCTTCATTACAGCTTTTCGCACGGTCCAAAAGCATGTCGAACGAGTGGCCGCCAGTATGTCGATGCAAGCCTTTTGAATGGCCTCTACGTCTGTATAACGCTTCCTTTCATGAGCAAATGCATTTCTTCGAAAAGGAAGAAGTCGCATGGTGCCATAACAGGTAAATGTGGAAAGTGATCAATTGTTAAAATGTGATTTTTGGTCAAATAACCTCTAATAATGTCCTTCGAATGTTGGATTCTGAGCAATTTTTGATCGTCAGTCAATTTGTGCGGAACAAAACGTGCACACACCCTTCGTAAAACCAAATGTTCGATCAAAATGCGATAAATCGATGTTTTGAAGATGTTCTATTCCATTTAATTTCAATGCTGATTTTTGATGTTGATAAATTCACGCACAGTTTCGATGGAATTTCCGGTGATCACGGTTTTTGATTGGCTCACATGTTGATCGTCATTTATGTCTTCACGACCACTTTGGAAATGTTGAAACCACTGTGCACTCTGCTACGTGATAGGCAACCACCGCCATAAACTTGTTTCATCCATTGAAACGTTTCGGTAAAAGTTGTGCCAATTTTAAAACAAAATTTAATTTTGGCTCTTTGTTCGCAGCTCATTTTCGCACCAATAACACAAACATACTGACACTTAAAACGGGAAATTAACTTCACTTCCAATCAATGAAATATCATGAATTTCTGACCGGAAAATAGATAAAGATACCAGATTCTAACGCAATAGTCGACATATAGATGACGCCACCCGGGGGCAGTAGATTCAAAAAGTCTTGTTTACTTTGCCACCCACCTTGTATGCACAATTATACAGAAATTATCAACAAATTTTCAGTTTTAAGTCGCTTTCCAATGTTTTGGTATTTTTTTCACTGAGTTCATAATTAACCCTGGAATGGTTTGAAAAGGAAAAAGCGTAATGTTATATCAAATGGTTTTAATTGTACAAGTTTGATCATGTTTCAATGTGTTGTTACCCCCACTTTCTCAGCTAAAATCCTAAGCAATGGAAGATATTACAAACAAACTTCGCTTATGAGTTTTATCACTCCCTAAATCTAAATTACCCACAAACTCGTTCAACATTTGTAAGCCTACCATCGAATACATGATAAAATTTGCTGACAATGTTGGAAAACACAAATACAACAAATACAATATTTTTCCAGTAAAGTAAACATTCGACGACCTCACTTGACTTTTGCGCCACTTTGGACACTTCTGGTATTATGTCTGAATTTAAGCGGCACTGTTGTTGTGACAAATAGCGGACATTAGCCGTCAATTTGTAGACTGTTATGGCGCGTTCGACGAATGTTAATTTCTGTCAAATTGTTTACAAGTGTCTACAGTTTTCAATTCATCTTTGCTTTGGTTGGAGTTCTGTTTGTTTTTGTTCAACCATTATATAATATTTAAGTAAATTTGCGGTTCGCCAAAATTTACATGCCACAACACAAAACAAAATATCTTGTAACACACATACAAGTATAATTAATTTTCAACTCAGACTTAGCGATTTGTTTACATTATGCACGTTACCGCAAAGTTAATATTGTATAATCACTGATTTACAATTAGGTTAAGGTGAAACATTAAATAACCAATTGCTCTGCGCTTATTGAATGCTAAATAAGCTAATTTAGGCAAGCAAATTAAAACTTATGTAGTGCAAGACAAATTAATTCATTCGTACAAACAGCTTTGATTTTTCGGGCTTCTCGTCTTATTTGTGGTGGAGCCCTAATGACCTTCGATAAAAGGTGGGTCATACAAATTTCAGTTTTAAGACGCCTTCGAGCAGCTGCTGGATTGTATAACTCCAAAAAAAAAAATATATATATATGTACGTTAACTTCGTTTGCACCGAAGCCATACTACTCTTCACAAATACAAAAGATTCCGCACAAGCACTCGATTTTTTTGGTCAGTTTGTATGAAAGCTACATATATGGTGCAGTGGTCCAAGTGGTGAACAATTTCTTAGGAGATTGTACTGTTGCCTTGAAAAATAATTCATACAAAATTTCTAAAGGATATCTCGTCAAATGAAATAGGAATCTCCGATATCGACAGTTCCGACAAAGGAGCAACTTTTTGACGAGAAAAGAACCCGTTTAAAATTTCAGATCAATATCTCAAAAACTGAAGGACTAGTTCCGCACAGACAGACAGACAGTATGACATTGGTAAATAGACTCAGCTCGTCCCGCTGGTTATTTATATATGTATAAGTATATACTATATACTTCCTTTTGTGTGCTACAAACTTCTTGTTAGACTTGACTTACTTATGCTGTTCTTCTTCTTCTTTACTTGCATAGAGGCTGTTTACAAAAAAAAAAAAAAAAAATAGGAAATAAGCACAAGACACTAAGTGTAGACGGGGGGACACGTAATCACGCCGAATCATAATTTAAGATGTTTGCTATAAGATATCGTATCGACAGAATAAAATGACAATTTATGTAGATGGTGAGACTTTTTAATGAGTTTAACAATTAGAAGACAAAACTTTATAAATTTTCTTTTAAGAAAGGTTTAGGTCCGTGAAAATGGTCTGACTCTCAAAATTCTCATCTCAAAATATCTTAATTTACCGCCGAAGATAGGCACATGGACGTTAATACGTCTTATCATCCAGTTCATATTGCAGATAGTCCTATATTTATTAATATTTCAAGATATATAAAAGGATGGTATAAGTTAGATAGCTGATGAAATATCACACGTGGACTGCTACATGAAGTCCTTTGTGAAGCCATTGAAAAGAACTTAAATTAGCAAAACACTTAGTAGCCGAAATAAAAGTTCAAATTCATAAACGCGAAGCAATCAAGGAGGAAGTGTTGAGTTGTTTCACCTTTTCTTCTTCCATAAGGCCTCCGAAGATAACGTCTGATAAGATTCCCAACCTTACAGCATGGCCTGTTATAAGCTCCACAACTAGGAAGAGGCTTGCTTATGGCAAAGAGTTTAGTGGATCTCTTACGATCGATCTTGAGCCAAAATCCAGCTATGTAATAGTAGAATACATACCGAAGCACCGACCTGCTGCCATTCTGTCGGCAGTGGTTCTAGGGTGCTTTTTTTGCTAGCTCATCTGCTTTGCAGTTTAATGTGATTCTGCTATGACCTGGCATCTATACCACTCTTAACATAAAGACACTCGATACTATTGATAGCGGGGTTAGTCACTCTGAGTGAATGGCTTGGAAGACACTGCAAGAAGCTCACTGCCACTCTCCTCCAATGGCTTTGTCCCACCTACAATTGCCTCGTCGGTATGTATTCAGAGAAGAAGCTCCCATAGTTTGGTTTGGCGACTCCATAATCCAAGTGTTCCGATATAAAATCAAAATTTGTGAAGATATCCGAGTGTTCAGATACATACGTCTTCTTTTAAGAACTCAGATTCTCTGAGTCTGGAAGCAACTTTTGCAGTCATATACCTTAAACAATGTCTTCGTAATTAATCGATGATAAAATTATTTTAAAATACTGAACTTGGTTAGGTTGAAATAATTTTGAGAATTTTAGAGGTTTATCAATTTTTTTTAAACAAAATGAATATTCTAATATATTTCTGACAAAAGACCATAGTACATTGAAAGCTCTTTGCTAAACAAAAACCTAGTTTAGGTGTTAGATGGGTTTCCTCGAGCCAAAAAAAATTTATTGAAAATAAATTTTATTTCATATTTTACTCACACTTTTCATTATTCCAAAGCTACACATTTTAAAAACATTTTGTGACAATTTTAAAAGGAAATATTCAAAACTCGACCACTACGACGTCATTTTGGGAACTTTGAGCTTAATTACAAAATCATCAAAAGAAAAAAGGAAAAAATTCGTGTTTTAATTAAGTTCATACACAAGTTATAGGAGGAAGGAAATCCAAAAGAAAAAAAAAAAAGTGAAAATTTTATTTCAGTAGACGTGTTAGCAAAAATAAAAATTTAGTTTAAAATTGCTCGACTTTTTTTATAAATAATTTTAATAGGGCAAAACAAAATCCTTCGTTAAAGACCTTATAAATTACATCTCGAAAACCTATTTAAAACTTCATTAAGATCGGTTAAGTAATTCGCGAGAAATCTTTACATCCCACTTTGAAAACCCATTTTTGAGAAAAACGCATTTAAAGTTTTAGGTGACTATATAGGTGGCCGCGAGGGAACAACTTTTAAAAGTTGTATCTCCAAAACTATTACTCGAATCAACTTGAACATTTGAGACATTATTCAAGAGATGTTATAAAATTAAATGAAATAATAAAGATATTATTTTTTGAAGCCGTCTGCTGGCTAGTAAGTTATGTTACTAAGGTTCTTTAGTTTACTTCACTGTATATTCCTTTAAAGTGTCCCACCTTATGACCAAAAATTGTCCAAGCCCAACCAAACAAAACCCCTAGGTACCGAATATGTGGACTTTAGTATCTCTAGTGCACTTCTGACCAAAAGTATCGGTCAATGTGTGAGATATACAGTTGAACATCAGAGAGAATCTTTTCTTACAACAGTAATTCTTTGTATAGAAAATGGATTGATTCCAGAGCCTCCATACACCAAATATAAAGAGTTTTAAACTGCTAGATGACTTTATGCTGCATATAGTATATCGGCCTCGATGAAAATTACACAACGTATTTTACTCATAATCCTTGTACCTAAAATGGAAAATCATCAGGATTTTCAAACATCCGTCTGTCTTTGCTCCATATGATTGGTGATTGTATGTGAGGTAACTTAATGAAACGCAGGGAAAAGCGCAGGGCCTACGCCAACTTCTATATATTATGTGTAATATGTTTTTTCTATCAGAAGGCAATTGTCTGACTTTGATTCTAGCAAGTGGTATGAGTGTGAAAGGTGCGATTGCACCCAAACTTACCGTTCTTTACTTGTTTTCGGTTAAGGCTGTGAAGTGACGAAGTAAATAATTATGAAAACAAAATTGCAACATCTAAATACCGCTGACGCCTTAGGTCGTAGAGAAGTTGCAGTAAAGCAAAGCGCTCAAATGGCTTGCAAATTGTGAGCAAAAACGTAAACAGTTTTGTTTATTATGCTAAAAGTTTAGTTGAATAGTATGGAAAAGGTTTCGGAAAATTTTTGGACACATAATACATATATATGTAAATACTTTTAAGCGACATATCAAAGCTCATTAATAAGACATAACACTCAATCTTATCATATCTCATCATACCTATAAACATTTCTTTCTTAATTCAATCATCGATAGACTTGTCTTAAGCTAATTCGTACAAATTTTGATTTTGAATCATTGATGGGAACAAATGCTATTAAAATTTTAGTTACTTAGTTTTTGAGGACTCACATTTTCACTTTAATTTTTTCACACTTTTAATTTAATTTAATTAAGTAACTGTCGGTGACGGCACTTGATTTTCACTCGGCGACAAGTGAATTGAAAATGAAATGTTTACTTTCGCGCTTTGTGCGTAGTTTAATTGAACGCGTCCGATTGGCAACTGAATTTCACGTCTTGACCAAGTAACCGTTGTAGACACTCAAGCCCGCCAAATATTGTGGAATGGGTTAGACTTTAAGTGGCAAAATCAAAACGACCACCGAAACGAATGCTTGACGCGAAAAGCGATGAAGAAGTTGAGAAAAGAAGATGGTCAAGTTACGAAAAGAAATTAAGTAATAAACCGTTAGCCAGGCGATGTACAGTGCAATGGATATAAGGTGGTACGTACATACCAACATTCAACTTTAATCACAACTAAGTACTTGTCTGTTAGTATGCAAAACCACTAGATATGTGGCGGGTAAAAATATTGCAAAAGTAGCCGAAGAGCGCCGGTGTGATAAACAAGAAAATTGATAATTACATTTTCGCTCAAAATGCTGGATAATTTATTATGTTAAGAGGACAGTGTATATAAAAAAGGGTGTTTTTTCAGAGATGTAGTTTTCAAATGGAAATAATACGCATATAAATTAATGATACGGACAAGAATTTATCTTTTTTTATAAAGTTAAAGGATTAGCATTATGTTTAGTAAATAATTTCTGGCAAGTGACATATATATTCCATCCAAGCGGCCGAATTGCCCGGTTTTCTTATCATTTTTGAAGCAATTATATTCTCTTCTAAGGAGTCAATTGTCTCGGATTTATCTGCTATCAACATCTGACTTCACATAACTGAAAAATAGAATACAGCGGCGTTTTATCGCACGATCTCGTAGGCCACACGACATGAGATAATGCGCTCAGCAAAAGTTTCCTTCAATAAATTGACTTTTCGTTGGCTGTATGACATGTAGCGCCGTTTTGTTCGAACCAAAGGCCAATCACACCAATATCCTCCATTTCGGGCACGAAAAAAGTCGTTATTTATGGTTCCATAGCATTCCCCCGTTGACTGTAGTATTATGCTAGGTTTCATTTATGAAAAAATCTGCTCATAAGCAGACCAAAAAGCAACTTTTTGTGGATATATTGACGTCTCTACAATGATTTACCAAATTGGCCAAAACAATTAGTTCTGCTTTCTCCAGTTTGGACAAAGAAGCGAACCAAATTACTCTGGTAGTAAACGAGGGTAAGCCGAAATATCCTGTCGTCAAACAGACAGTACTTGCATTCGCAACTTGGCTCTCACGTGACTGTTGATAGTCATAGCTTCGAAGTCGTAGATAATATCGGCTTGGAATCAGTACTAGCGGCAAAAATAATGTCAGTCTCGAAAGCCAACGTAGAATAACTCTTGCCAACAGCTGCTTACTTCGAACTGAGTAGGCAATAGTGAAGTAAAGTCCTCTTTTGACGAGCAAAGACCAAATTCTAAAAGTCACTCACCATCCACGTCCTGCCATATGGTGCGAGGCATGGACGATGACAATATCTGACAAGTTCTCGAGAGAAATGTTCTGCGGAAGATTTATGGCCCTTAGCGCATTGCCAACGGAAACTACCGCAGTCAATAGAACGACGACATTGACATCGTTCAGTAAATAAAGAGACAGCGGTCTTGTCATCCGGAAGGATGAAAACACTCCAGCTCTGAGAGTATTTGACGCAGTACCCACCGGGAGAAACAGAGGAAGAGACAGACCTCCAACCTGTTAGCAGACCAGGTTGAGAACGAACTAGCTAAATTGGCGGTCTCCAATTGGCACAAATAGTGAAAAGGAAGAACGACTGGCGCGTTGTTGTCAACTCGGCTATAACCGCGTAAGTGGTGCCTACGTCAATAACGAAGAATATTAAAACATCACCCATCGCCGAACAAAGTTTTCTTGTCGAAGTTTGGATCGCCGAATGCATGCTTGATGGTCGTTCGGCTTCAATTATTGCACGAGTTTGATTTTGTAATCCCACAAACCAAGATCTTTCCGCAAAATTTTCCATAAAATTGATGGGCATAGCTCCAATTCTGGCACGCGGTGGTGGATTTACTCTTTCGGGTCTTCTTTGATAC
The DNA here is from genome assembly GCF_001853355.1 of Bactrocera latifrons. Classification (NCBI taxonomy): domain Eukaryota; kingdom Metazoa; phylum Arthropoda; class Insecta; order Diptera; family Tephritidae; genus Bactrocera; species Bactrocera latifrons. Next base: position 1,502,745 of record NW_017537157.1, read on the forward strand.
TCCGTCCAATAACCTTCAGTGGCTGTCTCACTTGTTTAAATATGTTAATATATATAATGAAGACTTTACCCCTAAAAGAATTCGCCTTTTTTAAATTTAATAACAAAATATATTTAAATCTATAGACATTATTGAAACTATGAAACTTTCTTTCTGCTGCAAAATTACACATACAAATGCTAATTATTCAATACAAAATTATCTACAAAATCTTCCAACATGTCCGTTATTCTTTCCCGGTATACGTCATCGGTGCGAAAAGCTTCCAAGCACATCTCCACACGTTTGGCATCAAAGAAATCAGTGAAACCGTTCGCCGAAGAGGTTACAGCTTCAGCCAGTTCTGTTGGCAGATCCGTCAAGTGAGAGAAAAGTAGACTTTCAATAAGTCCAACAATACGGAATTTGTCTGCCGTCTCATTGAATTCTTGGCGCGGCAAGTAGTCTGCAATGTTAAGACGCTCCCGCTCCAAGAATTTGGACATAAAACAATAGTAGTCATCGAGCAATTCAGTTAAATATTGCTTTCGGAAGCTGCTGCTTGTCGGTATGGTGAGTATTGTTATGACATCTAACATGGGTGGTGCATAACGGCAAAGTTGAAAGTCCACCACACGGCACTGTATGGGCGTCTTACTAGATTTGCTATACTGAAACATGACATTGTTTGCCCAAAGATCGCCATGGCAAAATACGTTTCGATATTTGTCCGACGTCTGTGCCAATTCGAACAACATCGCCATGCGCTTCGGAAACTCCACTAAAATATAGTCCAAGTTCTCCTGATATTTCGGCAGTAATTTTATCACTTCCGCAAATACTCGATTCGCATTGTTGAAATTTTGTTTACGCACGTGTGTCTCCGGAATGCCCACCGGATACGCGTTCTCCACCACAGCCTCGGGATGTAGCTGGTTTAACTTGCGTCCAGAACGCACTTCATAGATTATCGAACTGGCATGCAGCGCTGCAAGTGTCTTCAATACGCAATGCAGGTGATCATAGTTGAGAATGCCGTCACGACCGGCGGCCATGCGGAAGTTCTGATCCGAAAGATGTTCGAAGACGAGTAAGCGCTCGTCAGCGTAGTAGCAATTAGGCGCCACATGTGGTATAATTTTTTGCAATTGAGGCATTAACTCACGGTATACACTAACTTCTTTTTTGAAAACGCCAAACTCTTCTACATACTCCATACGAGATGCCAATTCCAATGGTGGCGATTTGGTGAAAAAGCGCACTTGCTCCAAATGCTCGTTTCTTTCGGCATCAATACGGCGAACTTTGAGCGTGAGGAACTGATGGCGACCCAGAAAACCAGTGACTGTGTCTGCGTTGGCCGAATGTTCGTAACTGAGAACTTCAAGTGTACGCGGCTGTTTGAACTCATTGTACTGGTGATAGCTCTGGCAAAGTCTGTGCAAAGCATTGTTGCTTAACTCAATTGTAGCTGTCATATTGAAAGATGTCACTGAGGAGCCTCTAAAAAGAATATTTTCAAGCAAGAAATCTTTTGGATATAGTCTGAACTGCATTAGATGCTGAAGCTGAATGGAATCCAAATTTAAAGCCATTGAGCTTTTGTGTGCTCACTATCAGCAAGCCCTGTCAAATTTAGATGAGAGTGTAAGCGTTCAGCGAACTTAGAATGAAATATGTTCTATTTGAGTCGAAATTTGCTTACACAAACAAGATTTACACTTTGTTGAATTTGCTTAAAATATTAAAAAAGTAGATAACTTAATATACAATTCATGGTTTAAATTCTCACGCCATGCCATATCTGAGATGTTGTATAATTGCGCCTACAGTTGCGATCATGAAAATAACATTACACGAGAACCAAAAACAAGAGAATCTAATAAATTCGACAAAAGAACTCTAAATTGTTTCCAAAGTTGCCAGTGTCTTCACAATTACTGTCAATTGATCATTTACGGCAAAGTTCCAATGCTTCAAGTCCAGTATTCCGACATAAGTTCGTTCGATTCGCCAATTTTGTACAGGACCACTATATATAAGGTCGGTAAAGAACAACCTCTTTACAAACGAAGCTAATGGCAATTGCTTAATAATTTAAAATATGAATAAATGTTGATTGTAAGATTCATCCATTGCAGTCTATTGTACTATAATGCTTAGCTGGATAACTTTTTTTTCGACAGAAGAGCAAGTAATTAACAAAGGACACTGTTTCCACTTCAAAAGAAGAGCTAAATGAACGCTAGTCGCACTATTTTTTAGTAAGACGAAATACAAGTTTTCACAAAAAGAAAATATTTAAGAACTGTACTGGAATTAAATATAATATAACCCAAAACTATAAACAACGAAGTGGAGAGGGCCGTAAACAACCATAAGGCGTGTCATTATATAGTATAATTGAGATATTTTCTTGGTATTAACTCTTTGTTATAGTTTTCATTATTCAATTGCTAATTTTCCGCTCATCGTTGTAATTCGGTAGGTGTTTGTTTCACTTTGTAGGAAAATGCGTTTTATCATTTACGTATGATCCCAGGTTATCTTGAACGACCGGCTACCATTATGTACACTTGTAATAAATCAAAGGCACTCCGTGGCTTATAAATAAACTGGCGAAAACATTCCTATATTTTTAGATAAATAAAATGTTTACATATTTGTGTAATATTATTTATTTGAATTATTTTATTTATTTAAATTTAAGTACAAGAGGCATTGTTAAAATATCTAAGGCGTATGTACTGTATACATTGGTACACCAACAATTATGTCTCAAAAGATCTAACTCTAACTTGGGAACATATACATTCTCTTTATTGAATATACGGGATGATAAAAACCTAAAGAGAAGACACTTTTTTATTGTGTATATGAATAAGAAGTCAACTGGAGGGGTGGGGTCCATTCGACCTAATCTGACAACAAAAAAGTATTAATCCAGATTAATGTCGCAATGTCTGGTGCTATAGAAAAGTCGGAAAAATATGTAAAGTACGAAATGGCGACTGCCTGATAAAAAAATTATATAACTTTTTTGGGCGGTTTCGAATTTTTTAAAAATAGGAAAATTTAAATTTTTTAATATGGATAGTTTCAGACATAGACAAGTCAATAGAGAAGACTATTTAAAAGTTTCAGGCTCAGTAGAACCTGAGGGATCGTAGATATCGTGTCAAAAAAGACAGCTTCGAAAAAGTTTGTTTAAAGTTTAGATGACGGGTCAACAAGATTTCTATATCTCAGAATAATCAAAAATTATTTGTATTGAGAAAAAATATCTTGAAAATATATTCTTGAATAGTTAAACATTGGAAATGTAAAAAAATTGATTTATAAATTTAATTTTGAATTTGGAACACAATTCCGGCATAATTTCATAAAGACATATCATAGACGGAAAAAAGTCGGCCATAAGATGTAAGGTCGTCGTAATCGGAATCTGAGAATTTGAAAATGTATGCTTCGAGTTAAAGTTTGACTGTCACAATGAGAAAATAATGGTCTCTTGTATTCACATCGTTTACGAACCAATTTTATATGTACCACTGTAACGTCAAGATACATATGTACAAGGTGCGTCCCAAAGTAAACAGGACTAAAAAAAAGAACAAATGGTTTTTTCGGAAAAATCAATTTAGACGTCGCACGGTACCATATCAGGTGAATATGGGGAGTGGTTAATGGTTAAAATGTTTTGGTCAAATAAGCGTCCTTCAAATTTTGGATTCTGAGCAATTTTTGATCGTCAGTCAATTTGTGCGGAATAAAACGTGCACACACCTTTCGTAAGACCAAATGTTCGGTCAAAATGCGATAAATCGATGTTTTGGAGATGTTCTATTCCATCTAATTTTAATGATGATTTTTGATGATAATAAATTCACGCACAGTTACGATAGAATTTCCGGTGATCACGGATTTTGATTGACTCACATGTTGTTCATCATTTATGTCCTCACGACCACTTTGGAAATGTTGAAACCACTGTGCACTCTGCTACGTGATAGGCAACCACCGCCATAAACTTGTTTCATCCATTGAAACGTTTCGGTAAAAGTTTTACTAATTTTGAAACAAAATTTATTGTTGGCTCTATGTTCAAAGCTCTTTCTCGCACCGCTAACACAAACATACTGACACTTAAAACGCAATAACATCACTTCCAATCAATGAAATATCATAAAATTCTCACTGGACAATCGATAAAGATAGCAGATTCTTACGCACCAGTCGACATACAGATGGCGTCGTCATTGGACGCTAGATTAAAAAAGTCCTGTTAACTTTGGAATTCACCTTATATAGTATATAGCTTAATATTTTTAAGACTTGGCAGTAAATCATTAACAACGTTTCTTGCTCTTCTGCATTTTATGTGAGCCATCGAGGCTGACTACAAGAGAACGAACCCGACGACGTTATTACTGCTTTGAATGGGGTCGTTTCCAGAGGAAAGAAATTTTTGGCCATTTGGTATTGTAATCTCACCAGAGCCAGCCCAACAAATTTCGTAGGCATCAAGAAGAAAATGTTTGCAACTTTGAAATATTTTCTCAATAACTTTTGCGGCAGGCTGGGGGTGTAATCATATCCTCCTCTTTCATGATTAGCTCGCCAGATCCTCGTTCCCAATGAATCCCGGGTACCGCGTGAAAGTGATGTTGACGTTTTGAGGAATAGGTTAATTTATTTGCTCATTTTAGGTGTTAGTTAATGGGTCTGATTATTTTTACTATTTATCATAGTCAAGTGGAGGTAATTGTTTCAGAAATTGCGCCGTACATAATAATAAATTTGTTATGATTGTTATATGATTATAAAATACATACAAATGTCAATAGTGTTAGCAGAACGAAAGCAGAAAGTCACATCCGACTTGGAAAAGGTTTAAAAAAATAAATTGAGAGTAGTAACTCCAGCTGTGCGATTCTGTTTAAATGTTTTCCAACTGTAATTCATATTGATGTTCAAATTTACATCTTATATACATATGCATGTATCTACAATATTAAATATTTAATGAATACCTTGACTTTCCAATTAGGAAAATTTTCGTTTCGATAAAATTTAGTCGAAGAGCGATGATTTCAAATAAATATTCATAAGCAACAAAGTACAAAGTAAATAAAAATATGTATGTACATATATATATGACCATTTAGAATCATTGTACTCAAATAAATGACTGATTATTGCGGCTATCGGACAATAGATAGCGCTCTGCAACCGTTTAAAACAATGATCGTCAGCCAGTTACCGGCGTACACTCTCTGAGCGCACTCTGAATATATTTGCCGCAGTCATTATAGAGTGGAAACGCAGCTCGCAGCCAGTGTCAGTTACTTTCTGACTACGCAGCATTGTAAATAACCGTTATTTTACTCTGGTACAAGCTACAGGCTGCTATTCAGCGCAAACGCAAATACGTACATATGTATATGTAAAGAAGCAAAATATATTATATGCCCTTAACACCATGTTTCGACCAAACATTTGAAGTGATTAGATTACATTTAATCTATTCACTAATCTAGAATGTCCTGACTGTCGTTGTAGCTCTATAAAACAGCTGTTTTTCACATTAATAAATTCGTATCGTTTAGTATTTGTCAACAGAAAACATTGTAATGTCGTTTTATGTTATAAATAAAAGTCAACCAAATTGCAAAAGTCATACATATGTAATCTGGTGGATCGAAAATACACACAGTTTCTACTGGCACTCTACAGAATGGACTATAGAGTGAAGCAGGTAGATTGGAAAGGCTGCAAGAGCGAGGCACCTTCTTGGTTCTACAACTGGATTGCTGGACTTCGCTGGAAACCTTTTGGCTCACGATCGATTGTAAGCGATCTAGTGAGCTCTTTGTCTGCAACAAGGGTAGCCTCTCCCTCGTTGTGGGAATTTTAACAGGCCATTGTCGTATGGGTGTCTATGCTGTAATCCTGAAAATCGTTCCCAATGCCAGTCCGTTTTAACTTTTACAGCTTTTCTCTTTGTCTAAATTAGATGAGATTCATGTAATACATACTTACTGACAAACAAATGGCGCTAAATCAGAGACGCACAGGGAGATTTCCAGTAGATTAGCTTAAAATCTTCTCGATGACGAGATTAACAAGTTTCTTTTTTGTATATCTCGTGATTAAGTGTCGGTCGGAACATGGTATAAGTTAGTGAGAGTGGTTCAGCAGTCTTTTATTTCAATTAGAAGCCTTTGCTATTTAGCTTTACGCATCAACTCCTGAATTAACAGTAAGGAGTTAATGGGCGAGGTTTGCAAAAGTGATGAACAGCTGGGCTCTGAAACCGTCGTCGACATTGGTAAACTAATATGTACATTGTTTATACCACAATCTAGACGGGAGCATGTCAAGGAAGATCAAAACGTTACACACACATTTTCTACAGGCACTCGATAGAATGGACTGTAAAGTGAAGCTGACAGATTGAGAAGACTGCAGGATATGCCAGAGAATAAGGCAGCTTCTGTGTTCTACTACTGGATTGCTTGACTTCGTGGGAACTTGGCCAGCGCTGGGCTACCGTCTTTTTTGCGCAGTCACAAGAACCTTTTGGCCCAAGATCGATGGTAATCGATCCAGTGAGCTCTTTGCCTTCACCTACCCTGCTCCCATTTGTATATAAGAATAATGTCAACACTTTCTTCTTGGCTGTCCCGAACTTGTGAGATCGAGGCTTAAACCTTTACGAGCTCATTTTCACATGTCAATTTATACTGCCACAAGGCCGCTTTCTGATTTGTAAGTTCGGATTATAGAAGTTCTATTTTTATGACATCACAATAGACAGCATATAACTAGTCATGTAAGCTAATCTATTCCAAAGTACTATGCTAACAAAGGATATTATGATATTATTGCCCGCATTGGTAAGGCAATGCTTAAAGCATTTGGGACCCCACGATATGAGGCACTAGATGAAGTATCGTTTAGGAGACCACAGAGTTGGTTGAATTTCGCGACAGGCATAGGTATTCTAAAGGCCTACTAATAATGTACTATGTAATGGCACTTAATTTGGTATCGTTAAAGACCAACACTGGCCTATGCGTTGTTACTCATTAGTTTAAGAGACTTACCTCATAAAACAGAAACTTATGCCACGCTTAGTTGTTAATTTTTTTTATATTTGACAGTGACTACAGGCTTAATTTAATAAAGTATCATAGTTGTTACAAAGCACTTGGTCTTGACACCAAATATAAAAGAATTCAACCGCTAAGTTTAGCGGCGAAAAGGTGTGTCACTCTCATTTACCTACAACCAGCACTCTGACAGCACTTTCGCTTTTCATGCGGTTCTTTTCTAAACACAAAAGACTGCTTTTATGACACCTTAAACGGTAAAATATTTGGTCACACCAGTTTCATAACACTGACACTTTTCCTTAAATGGTCTGAAAATGGAATGGGTGTGTTTAAGCTAATGAGTTGGTTGTCCACCACTCTGTCAAGAGCAGAGCAAATGTGTGAATCTTAAGTGCGAAAACCCCTTTGCTGGTCGTTTTCTTAATATTTAACAACTAAATTGCTGGAACTGATTAACTCAGCCAAGCAAGCGGCTATATGTTGTATACATTGGTGTTAGCTGGTGCTGTATAATGGTGTTGTCACGTTTCGTTTAATCAAGTAGAGCATTTCTTAGCCACAATTGTACGCAAACTGCAACTTTTGTAAGTTCTGTAAATGGTTTACAAGTTGGATTAGGCAACTGAGTATTTTCGCAAATCGTGTGCAAAATTGCCGATCTCTCAGGCGAATAAGAGTATAAGTAGATGTATGTATGTAATTAAAAATAAATTTTAGTAAACTTTATTATAAGGAAAAACGTTAACTTCGGCTGCCAAGAAAATCTTTTTAAAATGATATATTAACTACTTTAAACATTTGAGTATTATTTTAATAATGAGCCGTTCCGGCTTTGTTGAGAATGATCTCAAAGATCCGATTGGGTAACGCTTAAGGAAAGTCATGATTAAGTAATTTTACTAACTTCAATTATTTCTTCTTCAGTATTACACTGACCGTCAGATTCAAAAACAATTTTCACTGAGCAACTTATTGCTACAGATTTTAACAGTTTTGCTCACCTAACGGTTGTATGTATCATCTAAAACAAATCGACGTAGATATAGGGTTATAATAGGATTTAGGATGACGAGAAAAGTTGCAATCCGGGTGATTGCCTGTCTGTTCGTCCGTCTGTGCAAGCTGTAACTCAAGTAAAAACGAAGATATTTTGATGAAACCTGATACACATAATCCTTGGATCGGAGCTCGTAGATGGGCGTAATCGGACCACTGCCACTAACTTACATTCTTGCAAACAAATTCTTAAAATGGAGAAAAGCAGTTTCCATTACCTTTTTAGGCGGATGGAGCCATATGTAGAACTACACGCAAGTGAGGAAAGTTCTCTGAGTGTTATTCACTTGGGAGTGGCCAGAAACGTTTATTTTATATATGACTCAAGCAGCTCACGACTTCCGCCTTAGACCCAGTATCCTCTGGCTAGCCAAAAAGACATTCGTTTGAAGGCGAATCATCCCTACCCAGAGCTGTGCACTGCGTTTGAGGCGGAAGACGCGACTCCGGTGTTTTAGACGTGCATACCCTCCAAGGTCCTTGCATTGATTCGGAGTACTGTTTTGTTGCAGCGAAAATACGCACTCGCCTCAAAAAACGCACGAGAGCAGTCATCAGCAACTCGGTTTATGGGAAATGTGGGACGGCATTTCAAGCTCCTCCAAAAGAACAACTGGTACGAGGAGGAGTGCCATGTCGCAGTGGAGAGAAAACAGATTGCCATCTCTTGACATTACAATCGGCCACCACACGTGCCAGATGGGATAGATATCGAGAGTTGAAGAGAGACGCGAGACGCGAGACGCATTTACAGGTAAACAAAGAGAAAGTGAAATGCCTAAGTACGAAGAGCTTGACAAGATGGCTGAGAGGGGTTAAGTCGAAAAGTCTACGAAAAGATGCGGTGACTAACAGAAAATTTCGAGACCGATGCATATTTTTGTAGAACCTCAGAGATTATCTAGTGACTGATGCCCAGAACATACTTAAATTATGGAGAGAACACTTCCCAACCTGCTGAATGGCAGTGAAAGCATAACACGGCAGGCGTTCGAATAGGAATTACGGCGGCGAAGAACTGATAAAGAGCAAGCATCAATATCATTGTCCATAACAATCGCGCCACGCCGTTAGTTCCGCTTTCTACAGGCGAAGCGTATTGGTCTGAAAATGAGCGACATGGCTCCCACGTCACTGCTGACAGCCATGACATCAAAGTCGTAGATATTTTTGTCTATTTTGAACATGCTACTGCTACTTGGGACCGAGTAAGCAATTAGGAAGTAAAGTTCTCTCTCGAAAAAAAGACAAAACTATTCTAAGTCACGCATCATCCCCCGTCCTGCTATATGGTGCAGAGGTATGGACGATGACAACATCTGATGAGTTGACATTATGAGTTTTGAGCAAAAGGTTCTGCTGAAGAATTTATAGGCTTGGTAACGGCGAATTCTGCAATAGATGGAACAATGAGCTGTACGAGATATACGAAGACATGCTCATAGTTCAGTGAATCAAGAGATAGTGACTACGCCGGCTAGGTCATGCCCCATGAATGACTGAAAACACTCTGGCTCTGAGAGTATTCGACGCAGTATCCGCCAAGGGAAGTAGAGGAAGATCTCCACACCGTGGGAAAGACCAGGTGGAGAAGGAAGTGGCTACAATTGGTATCTCCAAAGAAAGGATATAACCATGTAAGCGGTGTCTACGCCAAAAAAGACGAAGTGCGTTTTTACTGCTACTTGACTCAATAATTATTGCAGAATTGCAGTTCGCACGAGCGAAATTGGAAAATGGCTCCCCACACCTTCCCAACCAATATTAGTCGTTCCTGATATTATGGAAAAAATAGTAATAATTGCTTTTTCTTCAACCGCCAGAAATCAGAAGTAATTGTAATATAGTATGATGAAGGTGCGCTAATCTGGTGAGCGGCAGTGTATATGTTAGAGTGGTCCGTTCATCTTTCTTTCTTGGTGAACATTTTTATTCTAAGGTTTCTAAGGTGTTATTAACATCGTGACAAATTTAGAGGGTATATCTTGTTCAGGTTGAAAAGTTAATGAAGCACGCAACTTATTTATGTTAGAAGAGCAAGAAAAATCCAGAAGAACAAGTCCTTTCTTCGCAATTATGTCCTTCGCAATTACAAATAAATTCTTTCATAGAATCAATACACTTTAATTAATCGACTATAAAGTTTTAGAAACCACACTAACTCTACTTAATTACTTGACATTTGCTACAGCATATACGAAGAGCGCTAGCGATAGAAGCAATAATCGTCAAGAAGTGGATTTAGTTTTTTCAACTAACTCAGTCGAGACGCTAATGATTGGCGCATAGTCACGGTTGTTGCCTCATTAATCAAAAGTATAAGAAGTGTTAAATTTCTTTATTAATAATTCACTTTACATCTTGTTCATTTTTAATTTATGCGCTTGACAGTTCCTTTCCTCTATCTTTCTGTTCGGTCTTTTATAATTTATTTTCGACTTTATGTTTACTTTTTACTTAATTTTACAGCAATTTTGAATAGTGACGCCATTCGCCAAATATAATAACTCTTCGTAAACAACTTGGTTGACTATCTTATACTTAATTCATGATTCTTAGACTTATTTTGTTTCCGGGTAGCTAATTAAGTTGTCTTTACCATCGTAAACATAATCTTCAAATAGTAAATTGTGACCCTCGCGTTTAATGCTTCTATGTTGCTAATTAAATAATACAAATTTATTGCTTATCCACACTTAGTTTAATGAAAGCAAAATGTTTACGTGTTTCGATGTTATAATTTTCAGATTTCAAATCAATGCATATTTAGGAGCAGTGATGTAGCGTGCCTTGTTGGGGCCCCGTATAAAAATTTGTTTGGAGGCCCTTATATGGAGGTAAAGATTTTTCACAAAGGAAACAAAATATTGTGAAAAGAAATATTTATTTATCACATAATTTACCTATTTTACAAATAAAAATCGAATTTTAAATATTTACTCTCCTTGCCTTTTTTTCGGCAAGCCGATTTATTAAATCATTTATGGCTGATGATGATTTTAGTTTTTCTAAAGTTTCTGCCTCTACGGACAATAGTGAGATGTCTGACAGCCGTTCTTGTTTAAGTAATTTTTTATTAATTTTAATTTTGAAAAACTCAAGAATAAGAAGCATGCTGTGATTACCTCGGGAAAACTGAATGCAAGACTATTGAATTTTACTAGCAATAATTCAATGAGTTCTTTAATGGAATAAATTTTTTTAATTTCAGAATTTAAGCACGTTTTTAGAGCCTTTAATTGGTCACACAGATTAAGTGAAATGTCTTTACTGTATTTAGCAGACAGTTTTCCGGAAGCGTTTAATATCTCTTCGCTTGAAGAAGATAGGAGTTTCTCCGGTTGTAATATTTCGAATATACTACTCAGGTTGCAAAGGCTCTGAAATCTTTCTTTAGTTTGAGAAATTAATATATCTAAACAGCAATAGTATACATTGACTTTGGAATAGGATTCCGGATCGGAAATTCTCTTATCTTGTGATAACTCATCAAAAAAAAACGCTTCGTTATCTTTCGCCTACTGTTTTTAAAAACAGTTGTTACCGACCACTCTTTTGCTAAATCTTTGGATTCATTTAGCAAACTATTAAATGAATTCTGATTTCTTAATTGGCACATTCTATTTAAAAGCTTACTTAATAAAATACTAGATTTCTGTAAGCCATTATTTTCATGCTGTAGAGCTTTAGAAACAGGATTAATAATTTCAAATAGTKAAGAAAAAAATGTAACGAGCACTAAGAAATCAAAACTCTCTAAAATATTAATTATACTTTTACATTCTTCACGTTCATCTTTTTTGTTTGAAATTAAATTTAGTTGGTACAAAGTTTTCATGATTAGTAAAAAGTTTTCTTTACTGCTAATAAAGCGTCATTCCTCGAAGACCATCTGGTAGSACATACCTTTTTAAGGGTAATCAAATATTTTTTAGATGAATCGTCAGTTAGCATAGCCCAGCGTTTTATACTATTGCCAAAAAAAGTATATATATTTTCTAAATTATCGAAAAAAGTCGATACTTCACGAACTTGTCTCGCAGCATCGTTCAAAACCAAGTTTAAAGCGTGCGCAGCACAATGAACATAATCGGCATTTGGAGCATGCTCTTTTATTAGGGTTTGTAATCCTCCATACACACCCGACATAACATTTGCTCCATCGTATCCCTGTCCTCTACATTTAGTCAAATCAATTCCATATTCTTTAGTCAAATTTAAAATGACAGTTTTCAGACCTGCTGCTATGCAATCGGTTACTGCTATAAATCCTAAAAAGGACTTACAGATTTTTATTTCTTTAGGCACATTATCATCATTTTCTGTAACCGAGATATATCGAAAAACTACGGATAGTTGGTCAATTTTTGACAAGTCTTGTGTTGTATCCAGCATTATTGTCAGAAATGGAGCTTTTTTAATTTCTGAGATAATATTGTTCCTAACGGTGGTACCAAGCAGACTAATAATTTCGTTTTGAATCGTAGGGCTTAAATAATTTATTTCACCTTTCGGTTTTAGAAGAAGTTCTTTTAAAGTTCATGGATGGACAGACCGAAATTAAAAGATTTCCTTGTTTATCACTACGGGCCCTAAATAATTTCCAATCTAAATCACTCACAGTATCTTGTCTCTGAAAAAATAAAGAAATTTTGGGCACTTTTTTTATGACCTCGTCCCTTTTCTGTTTAATTTTTCTTTTCTCTGCGCCGCTGGGATAATCTCTTTTCCTTTCACTCATTTCTTTAACAAATCGCTACTAATACTGCTAAACCAGAAGAACAATATTGTTTGTACTGAATTACAACACATTTATATAAAGCGCGTAAATAAACAGTGCACTGCACTCCGTGGTTTAACATCCAATGCAAAGTACAACAACGTACACGTACAACGCGATATCGATGAAGGATTCCCGGCTATTTCCCGCTGAGTGAAGTAAGTAAAACGGGGAAGTCCCGCAGCCCGCCATAACGATGTAGAGTGTTGCCAACTTTTGAACGCACGCTTAAGGCGGGAAAAAAAGGAATTGTTTTATATAATTTTGTCATTTGAAAAATAAAATAAGTTAGAAAGTTTTTATTCTTTTTCCTTACACACTTTGGGGGCACCCGTGGCCCGGGGGCCCCGTATAATTGATACGGCAAATACGGCGGTAGCTACGCCCCTGTTTAGGAGTAGACAAACACATATTTATTGGAATAGGCGAACTGAAATTACCAAATACGTTACTGCAATTGCGATGGCGAAGAATGTTATGTTGGACTTTAATCTGGATTGCCAACCTTCTTTGATGAAGACTAAATTGGTTTGCACATCACAGATACTAAAAAAATATTAAACTTTCTTAGCTAACTTAGCTAAGTCGATTTAGCCATGACCGTCTGTTTATGTATATTCGGAAACTAGTGCCTCAATATTTAGACATCATTCTAAATCTTTGCAAGCGTTCTTTTCTCTTCAAAAAGTTGCTCATTTGTCGGAACCCGAAATCGGTTCGAATTCAAAGAATGGAATCCTTTTCACTACACTATTTTGCTGTCATACGAACTGATCGCTCAAAACCAAGTCTGTGTATGGAAACCTTTTTATTTGACACTATATCTTCACGAAATTTAGCACTGATTATTGTCCAGTGCTACTGTGGGCTACATTAGCACAGGGAACGCTATTTTGATCCACTGTTTACTATCTCGTCTCATATTTGCCCTCAAATAATTCGGTACTCTCAATAAAATTACTTATGCCTGTTGTGGACAGCCATTCATGGTTTAGTGTTAGCTTTATCCTACTTAGTGTTCTACTTTCTTATCTTGAAATTGGTTACTGATTTCCATATGCTATGATTCGGATTCGTCTAAAGAGGCTCCTAACTTGACCAAATCGTCTGTTTTGATGAAAATATTCGTGATAAGTGAACTTGACCTGCTAGTAGGCATAAAGCTATCCTGCAATCGTTGACCACGCTGGAATCAATAAGTGGCGCTGATAAGGCCAGCAATGCTGTTTGTATACCCGTGTATGGTATCTTCCCATAGTTATTGAAGGGAATACCACAAGCCTTCTCTATACCTGGTACTTAGGCATAGAAGATGCTGGCTGAGTTTGGTAGTCGAGTAGGTAGAGATTTTCAGATCATTGGAGTAATAATATATCCTACCATACTATGCAATCCAGTTTGGACCCATCGGTATAGATACAGGGTATGCTTTAAATTCACGTCTAAAGAGTATCCTCACTTAAAAACAGAGTTAATAAAATGTAAGCTTAGAAGGATATGGTCCAATTTGCTTAAAGGGGTATTCTGGTCTGAAAATTTAAAAAAATGAAAAAAAATTTTTTTTTCATAATTCGATAGTTTTGGTATTCAAAAATATCTCCCTAAAAGGATTTTTCAAAACTGAAATTATTTTCAAAGTTATAGCTATTTTAGTGACGTGACAACTAGACCGGTTGAGCGAACTAAAATCTATCTATTACGCTGCCCGAAACTTAACGTAAAACTTTAAACGCGTTTTCTCAAAACTCCTCTTTTTGATGCGGTAGCCACAATATCTCAAGTTCTAAACACTCGATTTATTTGAAATTTGGCATGAATATTCTTTAAATATATCTCCAACACTAGAAGCAACAAAAAATAAAAATTTCCAATTTATAATATTTTTTAAGAAAATCGACAAAAGTGAAAAATTAGTGGAAAAAATTGAACTTTTTTTGTTTGCGTAGTCGCCATTTTATGATTTTTTTTTTTTTGGTTTGGCTGCTTAATGACAGCGACATTCGAACTCATTAAGAATCTGTCTTTGTTTGATTTTTCAAATGACGACGCATTTTTTGTTTTTCTTCAAGGACGCATAACTGATGAAAAAAAAAATTTTGTTTTGAAATTTATGTTGTGTACTCTTCTAAGTTTAATAAACAAATGATAAAAAAATGGATAGTAAATCTAGTGCTTCTTTTTTATTAATTGTTGAAGAAAGCTCGAAATTCGAGCCTCTGGATTAGAATAGCTGGTTCAGGTTACAGCATTTCCAAAACCATTCCTATTCCACAACTTGCTGCTACTTTTCAAGTAAATACGTCTGTGGTCAACTGTTAGAGGAGTATATTGAGCGCATCAGTCCGCATGACTTAATAGCCCCGGCAATTCCTATATAGGCTGCAATGTGCATTACCTTTAATTTACTTTTATGCTACATTCCATATTTCAGAAATAGGTCTAATGACGACGGTCTAGTTGCTGCGAAGTATTTTTTTATAAGTGTAAATATTTGTTTATTTGTGCGTTTTTCAATATTAATTGTCCATTTTTCGCGGTCCATAGGCGTACCTACGTGAGGCTCTTTCCATAATCTGACTGTAAAGCTCTCTAATACAATGATGCATCAGTACTATCTCGTTAGTATATGCTTTCAAACCTCCTCCTTAGGGTGAAATAGTGTTATGGCTTTGGAGCAGTCGAAGTTTGTAACACTCAGATATAAATGTGGGTTGAAAGTGGACTGCGGAGAGTTAATCCCCCCAAATTTAAAAGTTATCCCTCCTAATTGTACTCTGGATCCGCCCCTGAAACAGGCCATCTAACCTTACCTAACTCAACTATAGCAAATAGCTGATATACAATCTGAACGATCGGAATCAAGTTCTTGTAGGGAATTTTTTGTATCTGTGAAGGGTAATATATTGTCGGTGTAACTGAAGTTTATGTTTTTTCTTGTTATCATTCTCATATAAGTACCTTATAGACAAACGGATTTAAAATTCTCATTTTTTTTCAGTACGAAATAATATGTTCGTTTTATTAACTCGATGTGTCTTTATACATAAATTAAATGTCTATTGCACTGTCGACCCCCACTATGCCCCCTCCCACTCTAAAGGAGAATTGACACTCTTAACTAAGCTTTACGTGTTAACCGATTAGTCAGTAAATGTCAAAACAAGATAAAATATAGAAATCTGTTAAGTCGCGATTTTCGCCGGTCGGCTTTGTATCGTGTATTCTACTGTATTTGTTTGTATCGATAGTATTGACAGCGCTCACGCTATTAATACTCATTTGACGTTGCTTCTCTACCGAATTTCGGCAAACTGTAAGCTGTAATTATGAATTAAACATCTTAATTTGCATGCCAAATTAAAATTTTCCGTTTTTTTCGTGTGATTGATGATGGGAATTTAATAGGCAAATTTGATGCGTTCTAATGAGGTAATCTTCAAACACCGAAAAAAAAGAAAACAAATTTGAATACGTAAAGTACCTACAAATATCTTGTATTCAAGTTACGATCATACTCAATTGTTAAATGGCATTATAGTGTGCTCAGCTAATAAATATGTACTAATGAACACTAAGAAAAGATAATTATGCCCATAATTATGGCCAAGCAGGGATTGAGAGTGCTGTTAACAAGCTGTAAATTTTAATATAATAAATCCAATTAACTTAAGGTTGTTTCTAACACCATAAAATATAAGTATGCAAGCAAATGTTTGGTATGAAAAATGGTTAAAATCAATAGTAAGTGAAGTTGTATTCACACTTAACACATAACGATAATCTTCAAGATGATAAATTCATAACTGGTCTATAATTTTACAGGAATAATTTTAATAGCATTAATCTTAAATATAAGAGGATTTAAACCGCCAGTATGAGACAATATTTTCTAATTGAATTTTAGCCCGCCCTTTAACCGTACAATGCTATCCCAAACAAAATATGTATGTACATTAAACATATTAGGGTGAGTGTCATAACCACTTTTAGAACTTTTTAAGACCGCAACCAACACATTTTTCTTGTACAAACAGTACAAATAACTGCAAACAATTTTATTAATCGTATTCTATATGAATATGTAAGCATACACTAATATCCGGGATTCGAGATAAACACACGCGTGATTCACGAACAAAATCAGTTGGTTTGTTGCTTAAACTTTCGAGAAGTAGTTGCCAGAAATAGTAAAATGTTCGACAGCAAAATTTCAGCGTGGGGAATTCCCAGATACTAGTAGATCACTCAATTTGCTATCCCCATTGGGAAAGGAGGACCCCATATGGAGACGATGAGATGTGAACATCGAACTTTTAATATTACGGATATTTATATTCAATTCTGTAGACGTGCGATTCATAGGGAGCCAACTGGACGAGTGAGCCGCTATATTTTCGAGTTATAGTTTTGTACACCTAACGGTTGTAAGTATACCCTAAAACTAAGCCAGATGGATATAGGGTTATATATTATATTTTGTATATAAATGATCAGCATGACGAGATGAGTTGAAATCTGGGTATCTGTCTGTTTGTCCGTACGTAATCAAAAGATGACGCCACCCTCAATCCTCCCCATATAACGGTACTGTTAAAAACTGCTTAAAGCGCGATAAATCAACAACCAGAGAAAGAGACATTAAATTTTACCCATGAGATGGTACTCGTATGAGCCCTGTCACTGTCGGTCACTGTAAGGGAACTTCGAACCTCCAGTTGACTTTATGCCGCATACGAAGTGTGTTCAAAAAGTATCGCGAATTTTGAATTTTCGCGGGTTACGTATATTCGAATTTCGAATTTTTTGTGGCGTTATGTTGGTACTCATGTCTCTCACTTATGCCGACAAGCTCGACCATTTTGAATGTTCATTTAATTGCTGACAGCTGCTTTGCTTGCAAGTGTTTTGGATCGTCTTCGATTTTTACCTATTCAAAAATATGGATCAAAGAACCTGTATCAAGTTTTGTGTGAAAAACGAAATTAAGTGCGCGAATGCATTCCGAATGTTGACTGTGGCATACGGAGAAGCTACCTTGGACCGMRGCAACGTTTATCGGTGGTACAAAATGTTCTCAGAAGGCCGAGAAGATGTGACAAAAATTGGCTTTTGCMCCACGATAACGCCCCTGCTCACACATCGTTGCTTGTGCGCGACTTTTTGGCCAAAAACAACACACTAAGGATGCCGCAGCCACCGTATTCCCCAGATCTGGCCCCCTGTGACTTTTTCTTGTTCCCTAAACTGAAGAGACCCATGAAAGGACGACGTTACGCTTCTCTTGACGAGATAAAGACGGCATCGAAGGAGGAGCTGAAGAAGATAAAAAAAAAAAAATGATTTTTTGAAGTGCTTCGAAGATTGGAAAAACCGTTAGCACTAGTGTATGATATCTCATGGGGATTACTTTGAACGGGACAAAATACATATTCATGAATAAATAAATAATTTTTGAAAAAACACAAAATTCGCGATATTTTTTGAACACACCTTGTATATTGACAAATATGTGAGTTATCTTAATAAAATTTAGAGAGCTTGTTTTTCTTGTTGATGCTATCTTTTTATTTTTGGAAAATAAAATAATTTATTGACAAAAAAAATATTTAAAATTAACATTTTTCATAACTGCTACTACCCTTAACCACTTATTCAAGGATCTCCAGTCTTTATTATAATACAATGTATATGCTCTAATATCTCATAAACATAATCTTATCTCAATGGCGAATACGTCTCTAAAGCAGAAAAGATTCACTTTAACATAACAACAACAAATATAAATTACATATGTGGATAATTAACGTGTATGTCATCATTCGGCGAATTGTACCTACCCACACATATCAAGCTTACCTCCGCTGGCAATAATATGTAATATTAGCTCCTAAATACAATGGAACAATAATAGAACAAATTGCTATTTTTGTTGTGTACTCGGGGTGATCGCATAATGAATTAAGTCTATTATTTAAATACAAATAGCATAGGTATTAAATAAGAAACATACATAAGTATGTAAATATGTATGTTACAACTTTTGAACATATTATATGTAAATTAGTGTGTGCTTTTCTGTTCGTTCATTCCCTAACCTAACCTACAAGCCACCTATCGGTTAAGTCACCGGTCAATTACCCAACAGCGCTGTCACATATTTCTGTTAAACATTCTATCAGTCTCTTAAGAGCCAATTGACAATTCTAACCGAAACTCTTATGAACGTATGTTGGTTCATTCTATTATATTCGATCACAATGTGGTTAACTTTATGTTTGAAGTTCTTACAGGTGACGCTGGAGCCTGGTTATTACCAAAATCGTGCTACATTTTAACGAAGTTTTACGGACTGTCTCAACAAAAGGTTTTTATGCAAATTTTCGAGTTCGAAAAATCTACATCTACCATTTCTTACCTACCGCCTGCTAAGATTATAATCGAGAGCATTTTAAATGAATCGATTTTTAATTTCTAAAGCCTCATACATGCATATGTCACAATTCGGCCCTCCAAAATTAATTTAGATTAAATAACCCTGTTTTTTTTCCAGTACCTTAAATGATTTTACTTTGGAACTAGTAAGCATTCCACCACTTTACCCATGGTTTTGCCTGCACGACGTGTTGACAATTGCCCTTACTTAAAAAAGAGCCATAAATGAGCCGAGTTATCGTGACAAAATTGTCGTTATTATTTTATGAAATGAACCTTTTATTATTAGAAGGTTTTTATGTAATTTTAAGTGGTATTGTATTTGACAGCCAATTTATTGGTTGAATTAATGTGTGTCTACATTACTGCGTTACTGTCTAAAAATTCGTTTCACATTTCAAAATTCAAAAGCAATTACACGAATTTAATTTTTTATGTGTTAATATTTTATGACCTCCCGGAACATCAATAACAGATGTCATCTGCCGTGTTCAAATGTCCCCATCACTTTTCTATTAGGTTAATGTTTGCCGCAAAGGAATCAATAACTTGTTTACTAGACTATGCCCATGTTAGACAAGTGTTTAATCAAACCTAGTATAGAGCGCGACAAGGAGACGGAATTTGTCTCGGACAAGGTTGATCATATTTCTAAACCTTACTAAATTGTAACGTTTAGTGGTAACTTGACGGGGCGCAATTCTGTTGCCTGCTGACACTGCCGTTCTCTTCGCACTCTCTGCCCCGTGCGAAGCAACTCATTTATGGTGTGGGACTCCACCGCAATATATGGTTCTGGCCCATCATCCTGGTTGCAGCCACGGAGCGGGCTAGTTATTCGGCCAGCTCATTGCCGGCTATCCCTGTATGCTCGCGCACCAAGATCCGGTGTACATGGTTGCAAACTGATAGACCGACCAGCCTTCATATACGCTCCACGACTAAAAGCGTCTTTACTTTATAAGCTGTGATCGCTTTTAGTGCTGCTTTATTACTGCTGAGTTTAGCGACACATTGACTTATAGAAAAGACTTATGCTTGAAAGATGCTGGAAAAACATCCCATTGGTATGGATAGTTTGGTATGCGGTCACACAATGGAATGCCTTCCGGCGTTTTCGTGCTGTCAGTATACCACTACGCTGGCTCTCAGTAGTAGATCGAGCGTATAATCACTCCACTCAGTCTTACTGCCAAGGGCAACTTTAAACTTCTCTATGAAGTTTACCATCTTCGTAATGCCGTCTCTTGGAAGCAGGGCCAACGACGTGTCTTCTCCTAAATCCTTCATTTGTTAAGACGACGTTATCTTCCCTTTGCCAACCCTCTTTGTTGCCATCAGCTGCATGATTTGCTTCCTTGCCCGTTTGATCACTACATGCAGCGGTGTGATCTAAAGCATGACTTCAAGTGCTGGGGTTGGCCAAGTGCGCATTGTCATTGCCGAAGTCTACGTTGCCTTCGATGGCCAATCAACCTCTCCATTAGTGACAAAAGGTCTTACGATCATGATATACAGGCACCAGATGATACCTGGCTTGCAGCCCCATAATCTTCTGGCTAGGCGTCTGCCTATCATGAGTGCCTTGTTGGCTCTGGACAGTGTTAATTCCACATGTCTATTCTACCGTAAGGTTGAGTCTAATGTAAGGCTTGGGAATGTGAGATACTACCACCGTACCTGAATACGACGCTACTATTTTCGAAGACATTTACTTGATCGAATTACTATAGCATACATATGTATATGTAGCTGCCATGCAAAGCAAATTAACGATCAAAATAGAATTCTTTGCGGTT
Source organism: Bactrocera latifrons (assembly GCF_001853355.1). Lineage (NCBI taxonomy): Eukaryota > Metazoa > Arthropoda > Insecta > Diptera > Tephritidae > Bactrocera > Bactrocera latifrons. Next base: position 1,523,909 of record NW_017537157.1, read on the forward strand.
ACTTTTTTATTTGTGAAGGATATTATGGGTACAGCTGAAATTAACATTTTTACTAGTTTTTAACACATTATATTTCAATTTAGCATAATCACAAGGTCGTACTAGATACCTATGTATGTACATATGTATGTACATGGACAAATAAGATAGGCACAATAAGACATGCACGCACAAACTTTAATGCCATAAATTGTGTTTTAATTTGAGGTAACTTTATAATTATATCACACATGCTAATTGAATTGTTTTAAATTGTGAATAGATGAATATTTTTTGGCCTATTCTAAAATATATGTATTTAATTACGTATATACATACATATATACATATAATATTTACATACATATGTATGTATATGTATATAAAACTTCTTGTGAATATATTTTAGCCAGCACAATATATTTATAATCAATTAAAAATATATGATTCTTCTGATTTGCATCAATAACTTCACTTTTAGTATGTAATGTTGAAACAGGACACAGGCTTAACAGAGCTGAAACTGTGTCAACAATATAAATAAATAAAATGGTAGAGTTGTATGCGAGTATACAGCAATTAACACATACTTTGCTGCTTACTGCTTGCTTATGCTCGAAACAAAATAAATTTGCACATTTAAAGAGCTTTTAATGATCTGTTAGTATGTGAAAACAAACATTACATTTATATTCGATTGTTGCTGATGCAATCGAGAGAATGACAAAAGTTTATTAACATCTGTGACAACATATTTAAAGCGGAGTATTTAGCATGCACAGTTAGCTGGGCGCACCATGCTCTCTGGCAGTCCGTAACCGAAGCAAAATGATGGGAAAAAAGACAGAAATAACGGCGATAAATAGTCAAAATTTTATGAGTGTGCTCTTTGTTATGACAGCTGGATTTGATTTCCTTTTTATCGAAGCCAAGCGTGATATTTGCGCTTTTCTTTGAAAGTTGAATATAAATAAATAATATTCGTAAATAGATAAAAAAAAAAAGTAAAAATTCAAACTAATTAAAATTTTAATTTATTTGTTTAAGAATATATGATATAATAAATGTATGAAACATAAAATGATTATAACCAATGGCTCAAAATGTTGCTGGTAGCCTGTTCAAGTTAAAAAAAAGTCGTTATGGACCACGAAGTTGTATTTGAGAGTGGTAGTAATTGCTATATGTATACTTGTATTATAATGTAATAGTAATTAGGAATTTTGATATGCCACTTTACTATATGTTTATTATTACAAAAATTGTTTGCCTTGATAATAAACTTTTATGTAATAGATATGTACATTATATATACTTAATTCTATTTACTTTTATTTGAATTTGAAGGAGGCAATTCTGTCAGAAAATTAGGCATGCATTTAATTAAGAATCACAAAAACAAAATTTTAACATTTACACAAACCAATTTGCTTGAGCAATCCAAACTGCGGTTCGCGTTTTACGCTAAAAATATATGTATTTGTCTTGCCGTATAAGTGTATGTGTTTGTGTGAGCTTTGCTTGGGGCAAATGCTGACTCGTTCGTTTGTACAGGAACTAGTTAATTTTCTGTTAAGATGATTTTGATGAAAATCACACGACCTTCTTATATCCACATTGTTATCATTGTTTTTTTGGCATAATAAAGCCACGATTTCCGAGGTTTGCTATCAATTTTTGATACGTAAAAATCGTGTTGTTTCATCTCATGCCAGCCGACACTAATTAAAAGTATGAAGTTCAACTAAATAGTTCAATAAACAGCCATCGCTGCGTCACGTCAAAATAATGACGAATCGTTTGCATTGTCAATATTTTCAAATTATTGTGATTAACTGTCGATTGCTTTTAAAACTAAATATATTATTTTATAACAGTAGGTAGGCGGAAGCTTTAACATTTTTGAGTGCTGTGGTTTCTTGGCTCATCGCATTCGAGATTAATAGGAAAAGAGATCTCTGTTCTTTCATGCCATTACCTTTTATATCCTGAACAGGGTTTATTAAGTTTGCCACGATAATCGTAACACCCAAAAGGAAATGTTGGAGAACTTAGGTAGGTGGGTAGGTAGGCCTTTAGAAGGCTTATTGGGAAACCAATGGGACAAAATCGCTTCACTTTATTATGCTCTCTCTGAAACACATCGTGATTCGAAAGTAGTTTACAGTACAAAAAGTTGTATCTGCGTTGTGATGCTTTTCCTACACAAAAAGTATTCTTAGCCTCTTCTTAACTTATCTCCAAACAGCTTCTACAATAGTCATTGTATGGTGTTACTAGTTCCACACTTCATTCATGACACGTTTACCTGTTTATTAAGCATATTAGGAATTGACTCCACTGAGACTCAGCTATAACATGTTTGTCGATTAAATACCTACAAGTTGGCAAAGTTTTATAAATTCCCTCTTTTGCTTGTAGGGTGCTGCTTGCCCTGGATATTTCGTCTACTTCACAGTTCCCAGGAATATCACTATGTCCTAGAACCCATTATTTTATAGAATGTTAGATCCACGGAAAGTTCAATGCATTATTTTATCATCTTTGATAAAGCTAAGTCCTTTTAGTGATTTCAAAGCCGCTTCCTTGACTGATAAAGCATGAGTGGCTTCAAGCTGACATGTAGTTTTTGATCAGTTTTGTTTGGCATTTCATTTCGGAAACAACGTTTACAAATCGGTCAACTTTCTTACGAAAACTCGCGTCCTGTAATGAATATGTTTGGCAAGCTTCGTTCAACTTAGGGTCGACATAATCGGCCTACTGACCATACTATTCGCAACACCAACAACCATCTTGAGATCCAGCATTCACGCAGTGAAGAAAATATAGCAGCCGTAGATAATGGAGAGTCGATATACAATGACTTGGCGTATTTTACGTTAAGATCTTCAATTAAAAGCGTTTAAAATACAGCTTGTGCACGAACTGAAGCGGCTCGAGATCCTCAAGTAACATCGCTTCGCTTTATGAGCGCTTGAGAAGTTCCAAGAAGATCCAACGTTTTCGAACCAAATTTTGTTCAGCGATAAGGCGCTTTTGGGGCTCAGTGGGTATGCAAAATTGGCGTATTTGGGACGAAGAGCGCTCTGAAGACACGAAACGGTGGAATAATCACTCCATATTTTTTCAACAATGATGTCGGTAGCGTAATCCTCAATGGCGACCGTTATCGTGCTATGATAACCGACTATTTGATGCCAGAAATTGAAGCTCGTGATCTCAATGGATTTATTGAGAGAAAATTTCGGTGAGCAGATAGCAGGTAATTTCATGTTTTGGACCGGTCGATTGACCGCCAAGATGGTGTGATATGATTCCGACAAACTTTCTCCCGTGAGGATATGTAAAGTCTAAAGTCTATGCGGCCAATTCCGCTTCGATACAGGTCTTCAGCAAATAATCACGCGTGTCATGCCGCCAGTTACTAGTCGAAATGCTTGAACAAGTCATCGAAATTTGTACTCAACGGATGGATTATCTGAGACCTAACCGCGACCAACATTTGAAAAAGATAATCTGCAAAAAATAGATGTTTTCGAATGATTATAAACATTCCCTATTAAATTTGAAGTTTATGTGTTTTTTCTCTGAAAAAGTAGGTACCTCGAAATGGATAATCTTTTATATTCCTAGTTGTAAACGCACTTTGATAGACGAAAAGCGATTCTGGTGCCTAATTTGCAGAGAATACACTACCTCAATTCGATGATCTTGTTTGGAGCTATCGGTATAAATATTTATCCCTGCGTACCTGACCACCGCATTCCTTTCCGAACCTTCTCTAGAAGGGATGACCATACTAAGGACTAAGGACCGATTTAACATCAATTCTATATGGTTCAGAAAATCCGTGGTTTGGGTAGAAACGGGAACTTACTAAGTACCTTAGAGTGACCTTAAGTGCAGGTGACTAATAAGGGGAATTCCTTTAGTCTAAACCTATGATGATATTCAGATGTGCGTATACGAAAATCCTTTTAGTATAATGTAGAAATAAACTTGAGCGGATACATTTTTTATGTTCACAAACAGTAAGAAACAAATTTTCGCTTGAATTTAGACTTGTGTCACGCTGTTCGAGTGACTGATCTTCCACTGTTTTGAACGATGAGTTTAAAAACGTGCATTTACTAGGCAATTCGAAGAGAGCACTACTAAGAATTTTTCAATTTACAAAACTAAAGGTCAACAAGGCCTGTCTCATTTAATATTTATGGAATAGAAATTCCTACTGCCAAACTGTGTCTGTCGCTGCATAACGTCAAACCGGATTTGGAACGCACGCTTAGTCGTTTGTGCACCCTAATATTCGTAGCTGCATAAGCATGCATTTGCGTGTATGTGTATGTGTGTGGGCAGAAACTTTAAAAATAATTTGAAATTCAACTGCGGTTTCATCATTCAAAATCAGTCGTAAAAATATTTTATTATGTAATGAAAAGATTTTTTGATCGATGTTTGTGTGTGTGCGCTTAAGTATGTGTGTATGCACTCGCACAGAATAACCAATTGCCATAATGCAACTACAAATAATGGCTTATTAATTTCATATTGATTGAATCAGAAAGTATAGAAACCAGCGAACTGCCGCAGTGTAATAGTAAGCGGACATTGAATGAAATGCATAACAATATCGGCGACACTATGACAATAATGCTAAAATTCGCCACGAAGCCACACTGACAGCGCTAGATGCGAATTCCCAGCGCTGCAGCAATTATAGTCTGCGATTTCATTTATACTACTCTCTATAATATATATTATAATGTATTTGCATAAACTCTATTTATGCTTGAAATAATAAATATTAAATGCAATTTGAGTTGACACAGTTGCACTTTTTGGGTCAGTGGATATTGCAAGTTTCTCAAGAAGGTGTTTGGATTTTTAATGCCGTGCACTTAATAGATGATATAAATTGGAGATCCCAGCTGCAAATTGCTATTTTAATACAGATATGATAATTCGAATTATGACTCACATAAAAATTGCATAGTTATACTGCTCATGAGCACTCTTCGCAGAAGATTGCAACCATTTAAACTCGGTTTATTGAAATCGTTATTGCAATTTATGAGCATTTATTATCATTACATATGTGCTATGTACTTCAGTGAGTAATATGAGTCGAATTCGTTTATCGATAAAGATCAAAAATATACATTTTCCTCTATTTTTTTCACAAGTTCAACACACGGAAACAATATTTGTACAGTTTTGTCCTTTTGTCCATTGGTTCGTAACATCATGAAAGTAAGTTTGACAGTTCTGTTATTCTTGAGCGCTTACAAAAAAAGTGCTTAGAAAGCAGCGAATATTATGATTAACGATATTCTCGACTGGGTTGATTAGATTTTCGACTAAAATCGAATATTCGATAATTTCCAATCAATTATTGTGACGGTGAACTATTCAGTGAGATTTTTTTTTTTTTTTTTGCCAATTGGGTTTTTTCCAAATTTAAATGGAAATAAAGTTTTCTTCTTAATATTTTAGACATGAAAAATACAGTATGTTTGAGACAAGCAGTTACATCACCTTCAAAGATCGTAAAAGAGACTTATTTTTTATAAGAAAAAAAAGAAAAAAATTCAACCATTTGGATATTTGAATTTTTTCGCATACATTTTGAGGTTATGTGAAAAAGTTGTTAATAACAAAATAATAGATTATTTCATGCAACTTGATTGGTTGGTGGGTTGAAAAAGCGTGCACGTGAGCCGAGAACGAAGTCGACCATACTTAGACCATGTTTACAATGGTCCTCTCAGCTGGTAACCAAATTAAGCCATATCCAGCAGCTCAGTAAATTTAGTAAAAACCTGATTTTTTCCACTACAGTTGCTATGTCTCATAAGTTGAATCCTTAGCTGAAGGCAGGGCATTCGAATAGAGCCAGCATTTTATAATCCTGTACACATGCCCTGCATTTCATCGAATCGAGTTTTACAATTCTCTAAAAGTGGTATAATAACACCTACAATTACTAAGTTCCCTTTTGCCTAGAAGTGCGAGAAGCTTTCTTGTCAGTCCACCATCAACACTAACCCAAAGTAACTCTGCGTTATGCCCCGTGTTGCTGGTGTTCCAGGACCTGAGATTTTTCATTAGAGTCCTTCCGAGTGGGTTTATATTAACGGAATTACACACTGATTTTCCTGATTTTTTTTTATAAATAAATACATTTATGAGGAATAAAAAATTACAGTTTTTTATGTTTATTTATTGGGTGTATAAAAGTTAGATAAATTGTTGAAATTACACGTAAAAAAAGGGTTCTGTACGATGTTCACGATTGCGGCCGTACTTTTGGGCTAAAACAAAAATTTCGGAAAGATTATTAATCTGTAGGAATGTCGCTATCGCCCTATGAAAGGTTTTGAAATTTGACATAATAGCGACGGGTTGAGCGAAAAGAATGGAACTTGAACTTTTTTGCGACAGTTTTTCGTAGAAAGAAATAGAAAGATTTAAAATAAAATAAAAGCTTCCATAGCGCGATAGTGAATGTCGTTAAAAATGTTCTCTCCAAATTGGAATATCTTCAAAACTCTTCTCTTGTGAGTGGAAACCGTTTTGAAAAACACAATTCTGAGAAAAACGCGTTTAAAGGTTGGAGTCGCTATGTTCTCCACTCTGTTCCCTTTCCACAAGAAACGCTGTGGCGCCCGTATAAATTTGAATTTCGATAGTGTATACTATCACATCCTTAATAGCCGCTTTGCTCTCCAATAGAAGGTTTATGAACTTGTTGGTTAGAATGGATGCACATTTAGCACTTTCTGCTATTTAGTTTGAATCTAACTTCTGTGTAAGGATTACTACACAAGAAGTTCGTTTCAGTTCCTTTTTCAACCTTTGATCCGTCGGTGAATATGTAGATTCCACTGTTGGAACTGTTGATCACAGAACCATCAGCTCGTTTTTCTCTATGGGGGAGTGAAAATTTAGTATTTAATTCTTCATGGGATTCCTTTTCCTGGTCGCATTGAAAATTTAGCCAGAGTTCATAGCAAGGTCGAGTATGATACGGGCATAGTGACGCCGAGTCTGACTGCAATGGCCTAAAAAAATGATTATTGTCTAATAAACCACTTCCAGATATATTGGTCGGATGTCGAGGATAACCTTCAGAGCCTTTGTTGACATAGCTTTCATTACGCCCGTAATACCTAGCAAGAAAGCCTGCCGCAACTGTTTACAAGTGTTTAATACGGCACTTGTTGTTTTAATGCCATCCACCATACCACCCCAGCAGATGTTGTGCAGGTCTACTAAGCCCAGACGGTTCATATGGTTCAAGCAGTCCAAGTGGTTCACAAGATCTAGGTGGTTCGGGAAGCCCAAACAGTTCATGTGGTCCAGGTGATCCCAGCGGTCCAAGTGATCCAGGAGGCCCAGACGGTTTATATGGCTCGTGGACTAAAATCATAAGCATTGCTTCATATACCACTTATATATGTATTGGCCAGAGGTCGAGGATAACCTGCAGAGCCCTGCAACTAGGCCCGTCGCAACTGTTCCACGGCACTTTTTGTATAATCCCATGCACCATACCATCACAGCATATGTTAGTATGCGACTGATGACACTTGTGAAGAGTATAATGGCTCCTCGGCTGGAGTTCCATAACACATAGTTTTGCGCAAAATTGAGATAAACCAATTTTAACGCTTAAACATTCCACCAAATGCCTATATTTAATAAACAGTTTCGTTACCTTACAGGAGCAATATCCTCAAAGCCACCAACAACTACTTTTCGTGGGAATGTCGCCCAAAATACTTACACATGGAATTATTATTAATGTTCTGCAATCACAGTAAAAAAAGGAAATTGTATTTCACTTCGGTGCTGAATATTAAAAATTTAAAATAATCACTAATTTATGCGCAAACTTTATTTAATTACAATAACATTTAATATTGAATTTATTAGCGAATTTTCATAAATAATTAAAACCACCATATTTATAAGCTATGTACAGCCGTCGAACGCAATTATGATGCTGCTACATACATACTTGTTGTTTTCATAAAGATCATAGAGTTAGTTGTTGTTTTTATAAAGATCGTAGAGTTTGGAAAAACCTTTGTGTATATGTAAATGTGACATGGTGTGTCTGCGCTCACCTACTGAGCGTGCGCCACCGCTTTATTAAATGACTTTTGGTTTGTTTGTTTACCTTACTCGTATTTGTTGTATTTTTTGTACGAGTATAACTGCTCGTTTGCTACGTTGTTGCTGCTGCTGAGTCTCAGGTCGCTTTGACTGCGATGACGCTGCTATTGAGGTTGCCGGCGGCTTAGCGGATTGACAGCTTAGCCAGCCACTGAATCTAATAGTATTTTCTGTAAGGGAAAGAGTCTAAGGTATTCGCACATTTGATGCTACTGTGGAGAAACAATTGAGATGACGCGACTGCGCGCGCGCGAGAGTTGGGATTCCCTACTAGCATCGTAGCATCCATGAACCGCGCGCATTTTCATATAAATTGAGCTGAGCGAGAACAATTGGTCAGCATTCGGTGATCGGGCGTGCAACAGTTGTGAACCAACTACCAAGTGAATTCGCGAACTCCAAACGTTTAGTGATAATATTAAAATTTCATTACCAATTATATGAATAATATATAATTATACAGACAAGGATCGCAAAATATATTACGTAACTTTCTTTAGTCGTGTACTAGCGACCGAAACTTGAGAATGGTGAGTTAAAGACAAGCCAGCCAGCGTTTAAGAAATAATCATAATGGGCATCTTAATTTCGCAAGACGGTAACTTGCACTAGCAAAGCAGTTATTTTGCAACATGTTGAGGCACATATGTATGTGTACATATATACATATGTACATACGTGTGTATGTGGTATTTATTACCTACTATTAGCGCGAAATGTGATTTATGAGTTAGTGTGACGATATGTGCTTAGCAACGAAATTTATGTCATAGGTGAAGACAAAGAATACCAGGCAATGCTGAAAATGCAAAATGAAAAGTTGAAGACCAACGTCTGTCTGACTTGTTGCTAAAAAACCAACAACAACAATTTCTTAACAACCAAATATAGCGAATCTCTATTTATACAGCCAAGTATTTTGGGCGCCTAACGGCCTAACGGCCTAACGGAGGGTTGACTCGGAAACTACAACGCTAGCTATAATAATAGAAACACAACTTGTGATGGAGAAATTCGGTTATGTCGTAGCAAAATTTGTTTTTTTTTTTTTTTCGAAAAACGAACAAAACATTGAGTCTAATGCAGTTTTTTGCTTCTTTACCTACATTGCTATGGCGTTATTGTCGGGCTTATTTCGAAATCGTGACATGAAGCACAGTGCAATTGCAAAGCAAGAGGCAGCTCAATGCACAATCAGTTCCCAGCTTATTGAGAATACCATCACGAAATTGTGAAGTGGTACAAAACCATAACTTTTAAGGGCGGCCTATGATGCAGCTCGCGTAATAACACCTTTTTTAATTTGTACAACTTTTTTTCGTTTTGCGTTTCTTACCGACATTTTTAGGCGAGTCGGAGACTGTGCTTACAATTGTAGATTTGTTTGTTGATTGAAGACGCTTTGATTGTTTTCAACTGATTTGAATAGTGCAGGCGGCAAAGTGTATTATGATTTAATGACTAGTTTGCGGATACACTACACATTGTAAGCAATTATGACTTGCGTAATAGCTGCTTGCCAAACTTGACTTCTTTACATACATACATCAGTATATAATGTTTATATTTTATGGCATGACACCTAAAAAATTTTGACATTTTTTTTTTTTGCATATATTTTACAGAAATTATTTGTACTACTGCTGGCACTAGCGGCCACTGGTGCGCATGCTGATGTCTCACACTTGAGTAGCGACTTGCAGGAGGATGGTTATCATTATAAGCAGCCTTCGGTGCCTTTTCCAGCACCACCTTCGGGCAATGGCATAGATGATGTACAATATCAACCAAGACCACAGCCACAGCCGCAGCCACGTCCACAGCCGCAACCACAACCAAGGCCACAACCTTCATATCCAGCTCCCTCGCAGCCATCGTATCCAGCGCCAGGCCCACAGCAACAGCCGCAACCACATCCTTCGTATCCAGCGCCACGCCCACAACCTCAACCACAGCCATCATATCCAGCACCACGTCCACAGCCACAACCACAACCAAGACCACAACCTTCATATCCCGCTCCTTCGCAGCCACAACCTCGGCCTCAACCTTCATATCCAGCACCCTCACAGCCAACACAGCCAGCACCTCGTCCACAACCTCAACCGGGTCGTCCAGCGCCATCACCACAGCCAGGACCGGAATATTTGCCTCCCGACCAACCACAGCAGCCAAGACCTCGTCCTCAACCACAGCCACGCCCACAACCTCAACCTCAGCCCTCATATCCTGCCCCAAGGCCTCAACCTCAACCCCAACCTCAACCTCAGCCACAACCACAGCCGTCATATCCTGCTCCACGTCCTCAACCTCAGCCTCAGCCACGACCACAGCCACAACCGCGTCCACAACAGCCAGGTCAGCCAAAACCTGGTCCTGAGTATATACCCCCAGCAGGGCCAACTACTGGTCCAACTTATCAACCACGACCCCAACAACCCACTCCTGGACCAACTTATCAACCACGACCACAACAACCCACTCCCGGTCCAACATATCAACCACGACCACAACAACCCACTCCCGGACCAACTTATCAACCACGACCACAACAACCTACTCCTGGTCCAACTTATCAACCACGGCCACAGCAACCCACTCCGGGACCAACATACCAGCCACGTCCACAACCACAGCCAAAACCATCACAGCCTGCCAAACCTGGTCCAGAATATTTGCCACCACCTGGTGAAAATGAAGTAGGCCCAAAACAACCGGCGCCTCGTCCACAACCACAACCTCGTCCGTCGCAACCTAGTCAACCGGCACCTCGACCAAGCTATCCAGCTCCAAAACCTTCATACCCTGCTCCTCAGCCTAGTTATCCAGGAGGTCCCAGCGGTCCAGGAGGTCCACAAGGTCCAGGTGGACCAGGCGGACCAAGTGGTCCCGGAGGTCCAGGCGGTTCATATGGTCCAGGTGGTCCAAGTGGCCCACAAGGCCCAGGTGGTCCAGGAGGTCCAAGCGGTCCACAAGGCCCAGGTGGTCCAGGCGGTTCATATGGTCCAGGTGGTCCCAGCGGTCCAGGAGGTCCACAAGGCCCAGGAGGACCATGTGGTCCTAGCGGTTCAGGTGGTCCACAAGGTGCAGGAGGTTCATATGGTCCAGGAGGTGCATGTGGTCCCAGCGGTCCAGGTGGTCCACAAGGCCCTGGTGGTCCAGGCGGTTCATATGGTCCAGGTGGTCCCAGCGGTCCAGGAGGTCCAGGTGGTTCATATGGCCCAGGTGGTCCTAGCGGCCCAGGAGGTCCACAAGGCCCAGGTAGTCCAGGAGGCTCAAGTGGTTCATATGGTCCAGGTAGTCCCAGCGGTCCAGGAGGTCCACAAGGCCCAGGTGGACCAGGCGGTCCAGGAGGCCCAGGCGGTTCATATGGTCCAGGAGGACCAGGTGGCCCAAGCGGTCCAGGTGGACCAGGCGGTTCATATGGTCCAGGTGGTCCACAAGGCCCAGGTGGACCAAGTGGTCCCAGCGGTCCAAGTGGTCCACAAGGCCCAGGCGGTTCATATGGTCCAGGAGGACCAGGTGGCCCAAGCGGTCCAGGTGGACCAGGCGGCCCTGGTGGACCAACAGGACCCAGCGGTCCCGAGGCGGGTTCTCTCGGACCTGATGGTTATAACTACAACAAACCATCTAGACCCTTCTCATATTAAATTATTGTACTCAACACATGAAACTCGCCCATTTAGTATTATAAACAACCACGAAATTTTTATGAAGAATTTAATAATAAAAAAAACAATAAAAACTAAAATTAATGTATGAGCAACATGTCTTCCATACTGTCTAAAAAGAGACAAACGATCGTTTACCACGGACGCGAATGCCAGTTGACATTTACGAAAAATATAAATTATATGACTATTTAAAAATAAATTTTACGATAAAAACAAAAATCCAGCCGTGTTCAATGTTAATTAGCAATGGGTTAAGCGAAAACGATAAAACGCGCAATGTCAAGTAAATTTTGTAGCCGCAAATATGTACGAAAACCACTTAACGATTGTGCGAGTGTGTTTGCTTAAGTTAACTATAACCCGCGCGGTCAAGGGGCGATGGCTGTTTTTTATGCAGACGGAACTTTTTGCTTATTTTGGCATTTACATTTGTAGCGAATTTGAGGACATACATGAGATCCACCTTGTTTACAATTCGCCAACGATTTTGGATCAGCAACTTACAGTTAAATACACAGTTAATTCCAATTGAAGACTAGCTTATTGGCTTGAACCTAATTATACTGCACTGACGCCGGCTCAACAATTGCTTGTGAATTTTTATAACACAATTTTGTTTATTAACGCATTCATTTAACCAAAAGTGAGCCTCATCACTGAACAAAATATTCTTGTGAAGTCGGTGGCTATCTTCCATTCACTGAATATGCAACGCGCTTGATGGGCGGTCGTTCGGCTTCAATTCTTGCGTGAGTTGAATTTTGTAAGCTCGCAAACCCAGACTTATTGTGCGCGATGGCGTGAGAACCGAATCATTATTAATAAATAATTTTGCACGATTTGCCAGTGTTGTTTTGGAGCAAGTCTGGTCTGTCTGTTCATTATGAAATTGTAAGCCAAACTGTCAAAAATATCAACTTCGAAAAATCTGCCTCACTGAAAACCACACGTCTAAATAAATAATCATTCGTAATTAGTTCAAGAAAGAATTATGTTATAGAGTTGGACGTCGACACGAATTTCAATTTTGAAAAATATGAATCAAATTCGCTAGTTAAAGAATAGCTATATTCCAGCGAAAAAGACAAAACTAGTTCCGGGGACCGTAAATGAAGTTAATGGAAATATCCTTTTGTGCATACAGGTACTCCCCGTACTCCAGCTTATGAAAGAAATATAAGTTCGGTGATGTAATTGGAGTTGTTCAATCGGAAGTAACTTGAATTATCGGAATGATGAGATCAATCGATATATCGAATTCAAGACATGGAAAACGTTATGGCCCGAGAGTTATAATTAAAATCTCTGGGGAAATAATATTTCAAAAAATGGAATTTGCTAAGTTGGTATGACTGTCCTTAATTATTATGCCAAATATGAGTGAGATCTGTCAACCAGTTTGTTTACAGTTGCTACTTAAGTCGATACACCTCAGTAGTACGTTGCGACTTTTATAATTTCTAACCAAATTTCGTGTGAAACCGTTCCGAATGTTGGAAAAGGTTTGCGGGGATTTAGTTTTAACAAAAGCACAAGCCTAGGAGTGGTACAAAGCCTTCAACGACGGTCGAGAGATCGTTGAAAACATGCCTCGTTCTGGACGAGGAAGGATATGGTGCTTGAAGATCTTCCGGAAATTGCTGGAGAGGTGGCAAGAGTGCTTGACATTTCTGGCGAGTCCGTTCGATTGATTTTGATGGATATTTTGTAAATGAAACTCGTTCTTGCTCTACACGTCCCGATAATGCAGATTTTTTTTCCAAAAAGAATACAGTTTAACACTTCTCTCACTCATGGAAAGCATTATTATTGTCAATGAGGCATGGATTTATGAGTTTGACAAGCAAACAAGTCTAAAATCATCGGAATGAAGGGAAAAAACGAGTCGACACCAAAAAACCACTCAAAGCCGCTCGATTTTTCCGATATTCGTTTATGGTGTAACATGGATTTGTTTCAGAGGGATAGATGGTCAATAAAGAGCTCAATTTTGCCGTTTGGTGGCGTTTGAGAACATTCGTCGAAAACGGACGGAATTGTAGGAGCACAGTTCACGGTTTTACACAATGGTAATCGCATCGAGCTACTCTTGTGACCGAATTTAAAGCCAAAAACGTAATAAATACCATCGATCAACCATCGCATTCACCACATTTGACTGTGTGTGTGTGATTTTTTTCTATTTCCTCTAACTGAAACAGCCTCTCCGTGGATCCCTTTTCAGGACATTGCCATGAAATCCAGATAGGGCAGGAATTTGTCAAATTATTGCCCCGTGTATTCATTTATTTTTAAAGTAATGTTCTTCTTTCAGAAGAAACTACTATTGTTTCGCTTAAATTAAACACGACGAAGTCTGTAGTTCAAAAAACTGACCACTGACTGTCTTCCATTGATCAGCAATAACAGAAATGTATTGGTTGTGAGAACTAGCAGAGGAAATTTCATCAATCAAGCCAAGTAGTTATTTACACTCGTGGGAATGCCATAATTTCTGTGCAAAATTAATTACTGCCACAAAAATTTACTATAATTCATTATGTATGAGGAAATACTTTATGAAGAAATTACAATTGCTTTTGTTCATATAATTTTATAAGCTATAAGGTATATATGGTATTTTTGTGTTAGTGACTGCATATAAATTCTCCACGGACATAAATGTGGCCAGACAATTATATAAGCTCACGTAAGAGTTAATGTACAAGATTCAATAGCAATCGGGTGAGTGGTTGGTTGCTTCATTCACAACGTTAGTTTTCTAGTTCCTGCTCTCCTCTCAATGATGCTGCATTTTTATAATAGTTTCATATTCAAGCTCACATTATTTTACTATATATGGACAATAATGGAAGTGCTTAATTGCATTGAAGGCGCTGATTCGATTGCCTAGCTGTGAGCTAATCAAAAATGGATTTGAAAAATCAATACAAACAAAAAAATGCACAAAGGTAAGAAGAATCTAGTTAAATATATTTTATAAGAGGTAAAAGTCGGTGTCTGATTATAACAGATGATCCAAGTAGAAGTCAAAAGCCTCTTTTGACAGATCACGATATGAAATGTGTTTGCCACGCTTCGCTCACTTTGTGACCAATATAATCGGCCTACTGAACATACGAATAACACCAACACCCATCTTTAGATCCAGCTTTCATTATTGAATAATATTCGACCGAATAGACCAGGTCGAGCATGCAGTGAAGAAAATATAGAAGTCGTAGCTAAGAGAATCGATTCGTTCTCCGTTCGCAGCAACTCGGACTGATGAATCTTAAATTGAAAGCGTACAAAATGCACCTTGTGCAAGAACTGCAGCCGCTCGACCTTCCCAAGAGAGATCACTTTGCTTTATGGGCTCTTGAAAAGTTCCAAGAAGATCCCAGGTTTTCGTGCCAAATTCTGTTCAGCGAGGAAGCCCATTTTTGACCGAAATAAGCAAAATACCGCATTTGGATTTGGTGTGGTTTGTAGGGCGGTGGAATCAGTGAAAACGTAACCGTCAATGGCGACTGTTATCGCGCCATGATAACCGACCATTTGATGCCTGAAATTGAAGCTGGTGATTTCGACGAAATTTGGTTTCAATAAGTCGGTGCCACTTCCCACTCATCGCAATATTCAAAATATAAATGCCGAAGAACGTTCTTTCGAATTATATTAACCATTTATTATAAAATTTGTAGTATCCGTGTGTTTTCTTTAAAAAAGTAGGAAAAGGTTCAAAAACTAGAAATATAAAATACTTGTTTTCAATAAATGAATAAAATAACTTCTGTTTTGGCACTACAACCGTAGATGGTCTAGACTGAGAACGCAAAGCTCTGTGATTGCCTCAATCCTTGCCAAGTCACTGCAGTTGCACATCCTAAGTGCACAGAGGTCCCATGCACTTGGTTCTTCCATTGGATGGATGTTTTCACCCACGAGCTTCTTATCGCAGAAGCATCATCTTCCATGAGTGGTCCATCAATGTTACCTCTTTCTTAGTCAAGATCCTGAGTTCCACACATCCCTCTCAAAGTTATTCAGTCTGCCCGTGGTACTAAATGCGGACGCGGGTGTAAGGTTTGAGTAAGGTAGTTCAACTGTATGTCATTTACATACTCAATTAATTAATGTAATTAATTAAGTGCACTCACTTAAAGCTAAATCTGTGCATAAATTAAAATAAATTATATTATCATTAAGACCTCGCCTAATTTGCAACAAAAAGCCTTGCAAAGAGACGAGCTTCGTTAGCTCCCTTCTGTCGAACTATCAAAACTAATTAAACTCATGTCGAGTGCAGGTAAAAGTTTTGTCTACACAAAACATGGTTTGAAATCACATTTACATACATACATATGCATATGTGGCGAATTAAAGAAATTAAGCAACAATCTTCGATTGCCAGCCTTGGCATTCTATTATTCTATTTGGCGCACTCGTGTACCTTTCGTGTACTAAAGTGTAGTCATATGCGCCGCATGAGTTGGAAGCATTTGGAGAAGCAGTGATATTTATGTACGAGTTGTGGGAATGTGGTCTGTGGTAGACGCCGTTGTGCTCTTCGACGAAATATTAATGATTTGTGCAGATACGGGAACTGAAAGAGTCAATTTCTGTCAGCATTGACAGCCAACACCTGACAATTCACTCTTCGACGTTCGCTGTAATTAATGAGCAGCTTCAATGGTGGCATTGTGTGTAAATTGCATGTAGAAGCAGCAACCGTTTGTGGCTGATGGCCACAAGTAGGTGTTTCAATTTGCATTAGGGAGACACGCTATCATTGATTGTACTAAACAATAAAATTGTCTAACGTTCAATATATTACCTGTCAAACAAAAAAAAAAAAAAATCAAATTTAATCTGTCTTGGGGACCTTCTTAGAAACCGATGCCGTTCAACGGCCACAACAATCCGCAATTATGGTTAGGAAGCAAGGAATAAATTGAGAAGAAATCGTATTATAAATATCTGTAGTATTTACGCCACCTCTCTCAAGATTCGATCGAGCGAATTATTCCGTAAAGCTCAACTATCATCGCTACGTATTAACTTAGCGTTAAAACGTAACACCTCTTAGCACACTGGGAGAAATAGATATGTATCTACCCATTATACTTGTACATATATTAGGTTGTCAAAAAAGTCTTGCCGTATATTTCGCTAAAGGCAAAAATGCATCTCAAGCCGCCAATAAAATTTGTGCAGTTTATGGACCCGATACAGTTTCCATTGCCACCGCAATAAGATGGTTTCAACGTTTTCGTTCTGGTGTAGAGGTGGTCGAAGATGCGCCACGCTCCGGAAGGCCTGTCGTCGAAAATTGCGATAAAATCGCTGACTTGGTCGAAAGAGACCGGCATAGCAGCAGCCGTAGCATCGATCAAGAGCTGGGCATGAGTCATCAAAAAAAATTTTATGAACAATTGAAAACTCAATAAAAATACCGCAAGACTTTTTTGACAACCTAATATGTTTTTCATTTTACAAGTTCACCAACGCATACAAGTAAGCATAAATATGTGTGCCTCAATTTTCTAATGTGAATATGCTAAATTTCAAAATTTGCCGAATACCACAGATATACCATGAACTAAAAACATGAAAAAACATTAACTTCGGTTACACTGAAGATAGAATACCCTTCACAAATAAAGATGCTTCCATGTAGGAATTTGATTTGGTCACTCAGTTTGTATGACAGCTACATGCTAAAGAGGCTTATCTAGAAAATATCTTGATATATTCTCCCGTTGATTTGGCAATAAGATGTACCAATGTCGTTCTTTGTCTCGTACAAGTCGTCGTTCCATTAAGGGATGATGAGTGAGTTGCACAATTTCATCTTTGTTCGTCGATAGAGGACTTTACTTCCCAATTGCCTAGTCAGGCTGAACTAGCACCTGTTAGTAAGAGTTATTCTGCTTTGGATTTCTAAGCTGATGTTGTTGTTGGTGTTAAAGCTGGCTCCAAGATAGACAAAATTACCTACAGCTTAGAAGTTATGGCTTATTTGAAGACACCTAATTTTTCGGTTGTGGAGGGAATGATATCAGTATCATCGGCTTTTTCCAACAGTTGTACACTCATATAGGATATTTTGTCCTTCCCAAACCTGGTGGAGCTTTCGGTAATCCTAAACCATACCAAACTCAGACGTAACAGCCTAAACGTGGTTTCTCTTCGTGCTGTCAAAAGAGGCCTTCCAAGATTTGGAATATCTGGTCTTAATAATTTTTCGGTCTTAAAGCCGCACTGATAAGATGGTGGGTTGAGAAAGCTTATTTTCTCTTCAATAAGCCGCTCAATTGTCGGAACTGCCGGTATCGGAACACTATAACATATAGCTGTCATACAAACTGAACACAAAGTTACTAGTAGAAATGCACCTATGAGGGTATTTAGTTTCGGTGCAACCGAAGTTAAAGTTTTTCTTGTTTTTATCTGCAAATTCATCTTACATCCCTCTTCAGCTATTGGTATCTATCCTATCCGGTACGTGTTGTGGTCGATTGTAACGTTGATTGATTGAGAGGCAGTCTGTTTTCTCTCCCATGCAACACGGCACTCTTCATCGTAAAAGCTAATCTTTTGAATTTTCCGAAACCGATGTTTTTGTTTGCAGCTGTACGTAAGGAGCTTACGTGGTGGGTCCCAAACCCAGCGCACAACCCTGGGAAGGTTCGTCTTTACATTTTGGCTCTTCTTCAAACGGATGTTTTTGGCTACCAAGGGAATAAATACTTGGTCCAGGATCGGAAGTCGTGAGCTGGTTAAGCCCTATGTAAAATAGTGATTTCTGGGCACTGAAAAGTGAATGGAAATCAGAGAACTTTCCTCACTTCCCTAAACTTCTACTCATGGCTTCATCTTCAACATATGGCTTCATGTCCTTTTATAAACATCACCAGTTTGTTAATCGTAACAAAAAAACTTTGATCATTGACTAGGTTACCATTAATAAAAGTAATTCTATTTATCGCTCTCATTTTATATGGTGTTTTTATTTTATAAAATAAAGTAATTTATTAACTACAAAAATATTCAATTTTTAGTTTTCATGCCTGTGACTACACTTAAGCCCTTTTTCAAGGATCTCCAGCCTTTATTATATTATGAAGCATATGCCCTAATGGCTCATAATCGTTATCTTATCTCAATGGAGAATAAGTACCTAAAGCAGCAAAGATTCAATTTAAACATAACAACAACAAATATAAATTACATATGTGGATAATTACCGTGTATGTCATCATTCGGCGAACTGTACCCACCCACACATATCAAGCTTACCTCCGCTGGCAATAATATTTAATATTAGCTCCTAAATGCATTAGAAAAATAATAGAACAAAAAGCGCACCACGCTGCATTTATATTATTTTTAAACTGCAAACTTGAAATTCTACAAAATTTGTATTTATTATTTGTAGTAAATATATTTTCCCATATAGGAGACATCAGATGTACGCATATGATTCCATAACCAATGCCAGTCACGCATACTTTTACCAATGCCAAATATTAATATTTCTTTAGCTACATCTGTCAGCTGTGACAGCGGCTTGACAGATTTCAACTGGAAAAACTCAAGGTCAGCGCAAAGCCACCGTCAAACAAACACCATCTGCAACTTACCACACCTGCGGCATACACAGTTAGTACAAGCCAGCGTCTTGAATGCAGAGCTTTACTAACGTCTTCTAGTTTTGTTAACATCGTGCTCCTAAATTGTTTAGAAGAGGAAAAGTTGTTTGTCTCAGCATAAATCACAAAGAATCGCCTAAGCACTGTAGTCTTATTCAAAGCTGGTTTGTACTTTGAGAACTAACTAGAGGCTAAAATGGATGACTTTCCACTTAAGCCCAATAGTCTTTAAATTAACATTAGCAAAAGTGCATAGCAGTCATAAATACTCTCCCATATGTACATTATGTAATCATACCAATGCGCTCATTACGCAAACTTTGAGTTCAGTGAAATCAATCAATGGGTAATATTGCCAAATAAGCTTGTGAATAGGTACATACTCATACTTGTATTGTTCCCTTTGAGGTGTCTAAGCGCAGCAAATTGTGGTTTAAATTGCATAAGTGCAACAACAATAACAAGTGCATATGCGCATGCGTAAGTGCTTTTCATTGTCCACTCTTGTACATGAACATAACAGTGCTCCTAATTACCCTCTTCTTAATTGGCGTAGACACCGCTTACGCGATTATAGCCGAGTTAACAACAGCGCGCCAGTCGTTTCTTCTTTTCGCTACGTGGCGCCAATTGGA
>NW_017537157.1:1546887-1549920 GCF_001853355.1 Bactrocera latifrons
CTCGCCTTCGAACGGATGTTCTTAGGCTACCCAGAGGATACTTGGTCAAAGACCGGAAGTCGTGAGCTGCTTGAGTCATATGTATGTAAAAGAATCGTTTCTGGCCATTCCCAAGTGAATGGCGATCAGAGACTTTCCTCACTGGCGTGAGCTTCTACACATGACCCCATCCTCCTAATTACCCAAAAACCAAAATATGCATTTTTAAGCCCAGCAAGCCAAAAGGCAAGGAAACAAAATGACAATCGTTGTTCAGCGGCTTGAATGTGTTGCCACCTCTATTCTATATTGGTTGTTTGCTTCGTTGAATGGGGAGGCGCACGAGCTCCAGACTGTAGACGGTCGCAATTACGTCTTCATTAGGTCATTGGTGCTTTTCGGTGGTAATCAAATAAGGTCTTATCCATCAACTAAGTAGAATTGGTAAAATTCTGCATTTTTCCACCCCAGCTACCCAATAAAGTTGGAGTATTGGAAGTCGTGGAATATATAGCAGCTCATGCGGCTGTCAGCTGGGAGTTCCAAAAGATAATGTACCAGCTCCAAGTTTGCAGAAATAATGTCTGTCCACCATCAACACCAACTACACCAAAGTAACTTCGTGATATGACCTAGCTTGCTAATGTTTCGAGACCTGTCGTTCTCTTTTAGGATCATTTCTTCAAAAAAATCTTATAGTAGATGGATGGTCTGAAGCAGCTTATGGTAATTGTGTTGAAAGCTGATCCCGAGCTGATTCGTCCAGGATTTCATTTCCTTCTATCCCTGTGTGACTGGGTATCCGAATGATATTAAACATGCATTGCTAATTTAGTTAATTAACAAGGACGAGTATGTTACCACATCTTAGTAACGCAGAGTCTTGTTTCAATATAACACTTCCTGTTATGTTTTGTTATTTTGTTATTCTACTGTTATAAATGTTATATTGCATCAGTAATATGGTAAACTATGAGACGGAATTTCAAGCTCATTATGTAAAACCATTAGTTTTTGGAAAAAGCAAAACAACAACTGGTCCGATGAGGAGTGCCGTGTCACACTGGAGGGAAAACAGCACCGTTACAATGGAACACAAGACGTGGGGGATGGGATAGATCCGTGTGTTGGAGAGGGAAGCGAAATGCATGACGCTGAAAAGCGTGC
Source organism: Bactrocera latifrons (assembly GCF_001853355.1). Taxonomy (NCBI): domain Eukaryota; kingdom Metazoa; phylum Arthropoda; class Insecta; order Diptera; family Tephritidae; genus Bactrocera; species Bactrocera latifrons. The sequence goes on from NW_017537157.1 coordinate 1,548,034, forward strand.
ATACGAAGAGCTTTTCAAGCTGTTCGACAGGTGTAATGCTCGAAAATTTTGCGAAAAGATCTCACAGAACGTTTCAAGACCGAAGCTTACTATTGAATAATTCCCAGAGGTGATCTATTATCAAGTGAGGACGATGGAGCGCAAGTTCCATTACCAGAGTTCGGTTAACAATCACCAGTCTAACGATCGATGGATTGCCGTCCATTAAAGTCCTCTCTCGACGAACAAAGACCAAATTCTACAAGTCACTCATCATCCCCTTCCTGCTATACCGTGCAGAGGCATGGACGATGACAACATCGTATGATTTGGCGTTATGAGTTTGCGACTATGGACCTTTGCCCATTGGCAACGGCGAATATCGTAGTCGATGGTGCGATGAGCTGCACGAGATATGCGACAACATTGACATAGTTCAGTTAAGTATGAGGCAACGGCTACGTTGACTAGGTCATGTCGTCCGAATGGATGGAAAAACTCTAGCTAGCTCTGGTATTTGACGCAGTACTCGCCGGCTGGAGAGTTTTCTAATTTTTAACACTCGCATTTTTTTGTGGAAAGCAAGGAGCGCCGAAAGCTAGCGAAGCTGAACAAAAATAATGCTTTCGTTCGAAAAAAGCTCGTTGATTCTTCTGAATTTCTGAATTCTGAATTTAGCATCTAACAAATAATTGTTTCGCCTGTCGCTAGACTCGCATAACACTCATGCCGTCATTGTAAAATTTTGATTCGAGTTACTTCTAGACTAGACAGAATACTCCATTTGTTCTCACTGTAAAATTCAAAGATAATTTAAGTTAATAAATGCTAGTTCGGTCAATTTTGTCTGTTAAGGATCTTATATATAGCACCGCACATTTTTTTTGTACTTAGCGGCCATTGCAGCAACTTGGCTACGCCAGATCTGCTTTTCTTACCTTAAGTTTGGTTGCCAGGTTTACTGGGCTAAATGTCAAGTAGTTGCGTTTGTGAAGGTACTTGACGCATATTGCTTACATCACACATATATAAACTTAATGAAGTATATTAGAGGAAATGCACTTCATTGCATGTTGCGTTACGCATTTTTGTCTGCATACTTAGTGCTGACATTTAGGAGCAAACTGAAATACACGATGACGCCGCAACTGCACGGTGTTAACGCTAAATGTTTCTGGTAGTTGACACAATACTTTAGAGTTTAGACAAAAGCCACAACTTTTATTTGAAGTGATATACCACTTCTTAAAAGCAGTTATACCCTATATTTATACCTATAATGACGCTTTACCATTTATATCGGTCAATATGTGAATTATCTATCCTCTATGGTTGCAATTTCAGAAACTTGCTAATTATGAATCAGCAGAATGAAGAGCAAGTACGAAGGTTGAGAGCGACGAAATATCTTCCAACTTGGAAAACATTGTTGATCTAATGGTGAGTGAGAATCCTAGTTTTATCAAATCGACTTTACATTTGTCGTTGCTTATAGAAAGCTATCATGGAGGTCAAATATTAAGGAGAGAGTGAGGAAGCCATCAGTTGTCATATGCTGTTCACCTGCTTCCATAGCATTCCTGAAAACTTGGATCATTGGATCGCAAAGGCCAAACATGGTAGCTTTGTCAATCTTATCTTTAGACTACCGAACTGTAGTCTTTTTCAGGTATAAGAGGCTATTGTTAAGCTGGTGATAGGCGTACTGATATAGTCGAAACCATCACTAGTCGTCTCAACGAATTTGTAATAGGCTCAATGCGCTTTATCGATTTGTCAGGGTGTCATTATTTATTATATATGTAGGAAGTGTAGGTTGCGATGCGGAGGGTCGCTCTAAGCTGTCCAAATCAGATTCCTGTGAGGGTCGCATCTAATACATAATCTTCAGTTACATATTTATTTTTA
>NW_017537157.1:1551504-1559600 GCF_001853355.1 Bactrocera latifrons
TAGCAACTTTGTTGCGAGAGTATAATAAAGCGATTTTCGATTAATATTATTTAATTTTTGTTCTCCAATCCCAAAATATAAAAAGCGCCCTACGTATGTGACGCAATATCAAGGTAGTTGCTGTCCATTCATTAAATCTCAATCACTGTTTGAAATACTATACTTATATGCATATGTATTAACATAAATTAGCAATAAACTGTACGGTGATATTATGAAAACGAATTTGATGTGGAAGAGGTATCACAAGCATAGCACATACATAGTTACATACCTACAAATATTCGATGTGTCTATAAATATTTTTGTGAACGTGTTAATAAATATTATTACTACATATTTTAATTATTATGTGAGAATTTAAATTAAATGATTTTCGGGAAGCTTGTAGAAGCTAAGCAATTAGAATAATCAACATGTTCTAGCACAGGATTCAATTTCCTGCTTCAGAAATTTGTCAATATTTCTTCCGTAAACACAATATGAAAATTATCAAAATATGCGGTTGAAATAAATTCGCATATCCCCAGGCAGTATGTAATAAATTATCGATTTTAAGGGGTCGGTTTCCAGTTAATATCAAGCTGAATATGATTTTGCATATTTTGCCTGTTTGGCAACATGTTTTGCCTTTAATGGCGTTGCACTTCAACACGTAATGCCGTTATTAGTCTACTATTTTATTTTTAATTTATTTTAAATTTATTTCAACGATCATTGACATTGTCGAAGCCGCGTGCTCTTAACGGTTTTTGTTTTGTTGCGTTTGCCAGTCGCATCATCGTGTTCTCGGTATTTCGTCAACATACGCGTACATTGCAACAGGTTTGCTCCAAACCAACACCTTGTTGCGCACCTTCCCAGTAGGTATACTGTTAATTAATGCAAATAGTTTCGGATATTAACATGAGAAGGAATTATGTTAGCCATATATTACGCTATATTTATATTTCGACCTTGGCCACGCCCAATTTGCAGTGCGTTGGACGGTTTCGACAACTGACAAGTTTGTCTAAAAAAATACTCAGACTATTTAATATTGTGCACAAATTTTTCACATGTCATCGAGGAATTCATGCCATAAATTGGGTAAGGTTAGATTTAGGTTAAATAAAGAATCAAGCAAGAGCACTTGGTCAGCTGATAACGTCGGTCCGTTGTGGTACCTAAAACTCACACCCTCGATTGAATTCACCGTACCATCGATAAACACTGGTCCATAATGGAGMTTTATCTTCAAAAATTTTATTATGTTCATGGATTCACTCTTGATGAATGAATTCACATCTAACATTATAAAAAATAATTACGCGACAATGTTCACGATTTAAATCCATTTTTAGGTTGAGAAATATTTTAAGTACTGTATATTATGAGTAAGCATACCACCAAGAGTGTCCAATTTTATGAAAAAATTGTGAGTTTTCAGATCGGAACACTGGTCTTGTCAAATACGGAAATATGAAAGGCAACCCACGTATAAAATATATTTCATTCATAAAAAAAATTACGAGAGATTTTTATCTTAGRTAAAAATAAATATGTAACTGAAGATTATGTATTAGATGCGACCCTCACAGGAATCTGATTTGGACATATAAGATTGATCATAAAGACCCTTATGACCGACGAATTACAAACCCAGTTTTCAAATCGTCTCGTCATCCTAAACATTTATATAGTACAAAGTATATGTATGTACATATACATATATAACCCTATGTATGTATATCTCGTTTAGTTTTAGGTGGTACGCACAACCTTTAAGTGAACAAATCTTGTACACCCTTTAGCATAATGTTACAAGAGTATTTAAAAACATATCCCCTAAATTTTATTATGTTGTTGTTGTTCACAGCTGTCTCCTAGACCGAACAAGTAACACTACATGCTTGGCGTAATCTTGTATTCTATCATTCTATTCAAAACAGCTATAATGTGTGGAATACAATGCTCGCGACAGACTGCAGCAACACGACAGTGAACTGAAAATGGCGTTGTGAATCCTACTACATGAACGTTTGTGAGAGGTCAGCAACATAACAATGGCCGGCATGTACACAAAACAACGCAGTTGTCCATTTTGCATGTACGCAATTTCGTTGTGGCCGTACTAATACCTTGCACTTCAATGAAATTTTAATATTTTGTCAAAGTGAAATTTTTTATGCAAAAAATAAGTAAAGAGGTAAATTTATTTGTTTCAAATTATCAGTTGTTATTACAAATAATGTAACCGAGCTATTTTATGCTTTTATTTGTAAAATAACGTCAAGTTTGTTAGAGTTGTGAACAATTTTACATTTTACATATTAGTGGTATCACCACTCTACCTCATCTCTGTCGTTGGCAAATTGAAGATCAAATTGAAGTTAGCGAGAACGACAACTGTCGGCCTGCAGTCGTGTAGTCGTGCAGCTGTCAAAATAGGTCCGTCTATAAGAACGTATGTATTTTAATATTTGACAGATGTCGTTTGCAGTCTGTCGCTAGCATTGTATTCCATACATAATACTTGGTTTCATCGCTTCACCTAAAAACATTTGTAGCATTTGTATGATTTTTAATTGCAAAAACTTTGAATTCATTTTAGATACATATGTGTTTATTTATACATACTTTAATTTTTAATATCCCTTAAAGTATACTAAAGTATTCACCCGAAAATATTTCTTTCTTTTGAGCGACTTTCTTAAAACAATGTAAAGTCTAAGTTCAGGCAACATTTTATATTATATCTTCCGATCAACAGTTAATTTGTATACCTGATTTAATTTTTATACTCTCGCAACAAAGTTGTTAAAGAGATTATTATAGTTTTTTTCACATAACGGTTGTTTGTAAGTCCTAAAACTAAAAGAGCCAGATATAGGGTTATATATACCAAAGTGATCAGGGTGACGAGTACAGTTGAAATCCGGATGTCTGTCTGTCCGTCCGTCCGTCCCTGCAAGCTGTAACTTGAGTAAAAATTGAGATATCATGATGAAACTTGGTACATGTATTTCTTGGCTCCATAAGAAGGTTAAGTTCGAAGATGGGCAAAATCGGCCCACTGCCATGCCCTCAAAATGAAAACCGAAAACCTATAAAGTGTCATAACTAAGCCATAAATAAAGATATTGACATGAAATTTGGCACAAAGGATCGCATTAGGGAGGGCATATTTGGACGTAATTTTTTTTGGAAAAGTGGGCGTGACCCCGCCCCCTACTAACTTTTTTGTATATATCTACTATCATAACTACTATAGCTATGTCAACAAAACTGTATAGAGTCGTTTCCTTCAGGCATYTCCATATACAGTTCAAAAATGGAAGRARTCGGATAATAACCACGCCCACCTCCCATACAAAGGTTATGTTGAAAATCACTAAAAGTGCGTTAACCGACTAACAAAAAACGTCAGAAACACTAAATTTTACGGAAGAAATGCCAGAAGGAAGCTGCATCCAGCCTTTTTTGTTTAATTTAAAATGGGCGTGGCGTCGCCCACTTATGGACCAAAAACCATATCTCAGGAAGTACTCAACCGATTTCAATGAAATTCGGTGCATACTATTTTCTTAACACCCTGATGACATGTACCAAATATGGGTGAAATCGGTTCACAACTACGCCTAACATCTCGATTATCACTTTATCATACGAGAGTATAAAATGTTCGGTGGCACCCTTAGCTCTTCCTTACTTGTTTACCATGTATTTTTGTGATATTTTTGGAGTTAATGCCACTTGTACCTTTTCTCAAAGGAGTCCATGGTTTTTACTTATACGAGTGTTAAACTTTTGAACATGCTCGGATAGATTGTTTCAAACGTATTCTCCTTATGGTTGGTCCTTAAACTTCCTATTTATGTAGTTCACAAATTTATTCTATTAATACAAAAAGAAATTATAATGATCCCATTACTGAACCTTAAAGACGTTGTTTACATATATTTTCAGCAATCAACGATTCCATGATCTCCTCCTTGAGTTTGAATGGGATGATTTATTTTCTAGATTAAATACTACTTATATTTTATTTGCTTAAAATCTAGAAAGCCAGATTTTGCCAAGGATATTTGTTATATCAAGCCTTGTCCTGTCTTTATCTATCCTCTCTAGCTTCTCTTCAATAATTCTCTATCATCTGACATTCGTTAATTCATTGATCCTTAAAGTTTGTAGTAAGGATGTAGCCTTCAATTATAGGTCTATTTCTAAACACCCTACCATTTCCAAAATTTTTGAGTGCTCTGTTAAAAATAATTTTTTTTGTAGTTTTTAATCATTAACGTTTATCTGCATCTGGTCGCTTTGTATGTATGTCTGTCTGCTCCGCTGGCTTTCAATAGATTGTATTTATACAGATTTCTCTAAAGCTTTTGATAAAGTTTCGCACAATATTCTAATTTAAAAGGTATTCTCTTTGAAATAAATATTTCGTTTCATAATTTACATTAAAAATCCTTGTTTCGTTTTGTAAAATTTAGGAAAAAGATATTTAACCGTGAGAAACATTTTTCTGCTTATAACTATTCAAAATCCAAAAACCATAAAAATATATTATTACAATAAATGCATACAAGTAACCATTGCAGAACTAGTCAAAATTGTGATATTTGACAAAATTACAGCATTTCGAAATAAATTTTGGGATTCGATTACGATTTGTTAAAAAATTCTTACAAATATGCTCAGATCTCCGAAATGATTTGCTTATTAATCTAAAATGTAAATTTAACTCCTTAATCTTCAGAATTGACTGCAAAGTCGAATGACCTGAGAATACAATGCTGATTATGAAAGAAAGACGGTATTAAGGTAGACATATTCATAAATTAACAGGCTAGTGTAAACACTTGAAAGGAAAATAGATCGCCAAACTAATCTAAGGTATGAACCTTAGATAACCATGTGTTTATGGAGACGAATCATTAGACATTCACACAACCATACCTTATTTAAGTGAAGTCGATAGAAAGAAGGGCGGAGAACACTATAAAACAAATGAGAAATGATAACAAGCGCCGAAAAATAGAACAAATTACCTTGTATGTGGAATATGGACAACTTACCAAAAAAATAGACATGAACACAGACTCTCCGGCTCCGTGTACATGTGATTTTAGGGGTTGAGCATAGTATACTCCTAATTTCATGTGAATTGAAACATCTGTCCCATTGTTTGCATGTAATAATTTAATAACCTGATTTGATTAAGATATGAATATGCATAATAAATGACGTAAGTTCGGTCATGCTCTGACCGGTAATAAACATAGCTTTACATCGCCGCGAGTTATTGGTCGTTTGGTGTTCACTGAAATCACTTGATCCCTCGCGGTATCCCTAACGAGCAAAAAATATGCGTTTGCGTCAGCTTGTTGAGGAGTATTTCAAAAACTCAACATTGCATGGAGCAAAATTTATAGTGGACAAAGATGCATCCTGGGTGGAGCGATTGTTTTGGGCGCTATGCTTAGTGGCATCGTGGATGGCTTCATGGCAGCTGATAAAAGCTTCATTGGGTGAATATTTATTTTCCCTTCATCGCTCATATATTTAATAATTTAACGACCTCTAGATGCCTTTGAGCACAATGCCATCAGTTTTGTGGTGGAGAGTTCCTATCGCGATTGGGACACCAATTTCCCCGCAATCGTTGTTTGTGAATCGAAGAACATGGATCGCATACAGGAAGTGGCGGAGCAGTAAGTTTCAAAATGCCCGAAACAATCTTCTCTACGCATTCATTTAAAAACTCACACTTTACGTCGTTTTTTGTTTAGGCTCTGGGGCACAGATCATGACTTCACATTGGAGGAAGTGCTTAGCGAAATTTCATTCTTTCGTGGCGAATCCTATCACACCGTGCATGAGTGTGGCGGTGAGGAGCCGGCGGAAAACTGCTTTTACTCGAATTTCTCTTACTATGCTCAATTGGTGCGCAGCAGCTGTCAAGACTCGATACAAAATTGTATGTGGAATGATAAGGCATTTGAGTGCTGCAAATACTTCCATCGCATGGAAACGGAATTGGGCATTTGCTATGCCATTAATTCTTTACAGGCGGGGTGTGTACTTGTATTGTTTGTTTTTAATAAATAATTGACATTCATCACACACCGAACACTTTTTCAAATTTCAGTAAAAACAATGGCCCCAAGCTGAATATGTACTCAAATCGCTATACCGGACCGGGATCCTTGAAAATGGAACTACACACTGAAGCCACTGTAAGTGTTTAAAGCTTATAATATTAAGAATTTCGAAAAATTTGGAGATGAGATTTTGTTTTGTACCTAAAATAATATATATTACATATGAAGAGGTGCCCAATAAACAGGTTACTAAAATTGTATACATAGATATTACATATATATCGAGAACAGCGTAACTAAAGTTAGCCACGAAGTTTATAACAACCAGAAAGAAACGATGGAGACCCTAAATTTTATACAGGGTCTACCAACATGTCTAACAAGTCCCGATTGTAGCTGGGTTCCATCCGTCGGAGTGCGATATTGTAGTGAGAATGAAACGAATGATTTTCTGCAACTAATTCTCCCGTGTGTCCATTGTCAGAAGAAGAAACGGAATTGACAATTCACGCAGAACTTCAAATTTCACTAGTTATGACTCCTTTTTGAGTGATAATTACCATCCTACTATTATAAAGCCGAAAGTTTGTGAGTGTGTACGTTTTTTACTTATTCACGACTAAACAGCTTTAGTGATTGTATTAAAATTTGCTGTGGAGTTAGCTGACTCCCTGAATTAACATATAGACGAAAACATCATGTTATCATGGGGAAAAAAGATGAAAATAAATTCGCGAATACTTTAAATGACGATACTTTAAATGAAGCCCAATTCGTATTTGCAGTCTTCGAGAGTCCAGTAGACATGTTTCGATTTCAACATAAACCTACAGTTTAATTCAGTTACCTGTCGAGAAGTCGGGGCTGCGTGGAGTGTCAAGCATGCATATCACAAACAACATTAACCACAACAGGTAAAATCCATGAGGAAAGACGACGTTGTCGGACACATACGATTTATAATTTTTTGGAATGCGCCACGAATATTATTGAAACGTCATGACTGGATCGAAACGCTGGACGATACCATCTTGTGCCGGTCAAATCTTCATGGAACGCAGTTTGCAAGACATTCATGGCAATAAAATATTGAAGGGTGGAGTGGCCGTCTTGCTAGCAGGTGATTTTTGGCAGACACTGCCGATTATAAAGCGAGATAACGCGGCTGGCATGATAAAAACACATACCTCAAATTTCGTCGCTGTGAGCTAAGGTAGGTGACCACTCTATCTTAGCAAATAATGAACTTAATACTACCATGAGGATCCTGCTCTTCTCTCACAAATGCTTCTTGAGGTCTACAAAGGTCACATGGCGACGGATAATAAATAACGATTCACAGACTACTTAGCAAAGTTATAAACTCGGACGAGAATCTTGTTAATGAGTTATATCCGAGTTTATAAGAAACCCCGACTAACGAGAAGAGGTTATGCGAAAGAGATGTCATGGCGTCCAAAATCGAAATGGTAGAAAAAACTACTAAACGAATACTAAAGTAAGCGGCATCTCAAAACAAACAGTTCTTCCTAAGTCAAAAATATTTCGTTCGAGATATCTAAAAAGTAATGGAAATATACAAATGCTCTGGATAGCAAAGTGTGCCACCTGACTGATGCTTTACCTAGTGTAAATATATTTTAGGAAGCCAAATTAACTTAAAATATCTCAACAAGAAAAGGCACTTTTTTTAAACTACGTATTAATACCAATAATAGGTTGTCAAAAAAATCTTGCGGTATTTTTATTGAATTTTTTTTTTCAATTTTCAATTGTTCATAAAATGCTACGGCTGCTACAATGCCGTGTCTCTTTCGACCAATTCAGCGATTTTATCGCAATTTCCGACGACAGGTCTTCCGTAGCGTGGCGCATCTTCGACCACCTCTACGCGAGAACGAAAACGTTAAAGCCATCGTTGTGCGGTGGAAATGGAAACTGTATCGGGTCCATAAACTGCACAAATTTTATTGGCGGCTTGAGATGCATTTTTGCCTTTATCGTAGT